>NW_026875956.1:0-18840 GCF_032173495.1 Musca vetustissima
AATGATAAGGGAAATGTAATTTGATAATTTTTAACGCCAAAATATGCTTCGTAAGTACTTGTCCAACCTGTTAGTCATTGAACGGCGTGAAGAGTCCTTCCCGACATTGGATATAGCAGCAATTAAAAAAGACTAAAAACCTGTATTATAGGAAAAAAATTCAAAATAAGGGTAAAGACTTTTCAACTAGACCAAAAGATGAATTCTGGTCGACTGGAAACGTGTGATCGGGTCCGACGAATCCAAATTCAACCGTTTTCAATCCGACGATAAGTATTTTTGGTGATGAAAACTAATTCAAAGGTCCAATGTGAAGAACGGTTGAGGAATTGCCATGGTATGCGTAGGCTTTAACTTGTGGGTCCTGAACCGATGTTAAAAAATTGACAAAATAATAATGAAACAAGTCCATTTAGATCATTGTAGAATCATATCAGTCAGTTTCGGTAGCTAAGAACGCCTATTTTGTAGAAGAAGTTGTTATGTGTAGGACGGTGATCAAAGATATACGTCAAAATTCATGAGAGAATATCTTCGTGAGCAAAATTTTGAATTAACACTGTGGTCAGCATAAAGTTTCGACATGAATCTGAACGATAATTTGGGACCAATCGCAAAGATAGAGGTGGGACCGTACCAATCAGTCCCTAATAATTTAGACGAACTTTGGCAGTGGATCTGTGGTGATTGGAAGAATAATTCCAATGAAATTGTATTAAAATTGGTTGAAAATATGCCAAATTTCATAAATGATACATTAAAAATAAAAATCTGCGGTATAATTAATAAAAATATTCGAATTTTTCAAATTTGTTCAAAGTGCAAAAGTGTGTACATTGGAGTTGATTTACTTTTCTCTGTTTTTTTCTTGGAAATTGAAGAGTTAAATTCTTTAACTTTAGGTTGATTTGTTAGTTACGAAATACGTTATAAAATACAACCAACATTTTTGAATTTGCTTTTATATTTATATTTTTATGACGTAAAATGTGTCCAATGTACAAACATGTACTCATTTCTGCTCGTCACTGTATATATATATATATATATATATATTCGGTATCAATCATAAAAAGAACACGACATTATTTCTAGGATTTCTTCACAGGTTTCACTTATTTATTCTCATTTCAATTCAACACAACTATTATTTCCAATTGAGACATTTTCAACATTTAGCTGAAACAACCTACTTTGCCACATTTTCCCCTATACCATGACAATGGATACAATTCGTTAGCACTTCATTGCTAATTTTTTCGGAGTTATGCCTGTTTATACCCTACACTACTATGTTGTTAGGGTATTATAGCTTTGTGCAGCCCCAAAAGTTTGTAACGCCGCGAAATATTGGTCCTAGACCCACCTTTAAGTATACCGATCGTCATATATCGACTAGCTGAGTCGATCTAGACATGATGCTATATCCAAGAGGAGTGGTTGACCTTTATATTTATACCAATTATATTGTCGTACGTACTCGGATGTGGGAGTTATACTTAAATATTTAGAGGTGCTTGCGTATTCAGAAGTTATTTTGTAGCCCATTACCACACTGGAGGACGGAAATATAGCGCTGATCGCTTTGAAATTTTCCATGAAGTTCTAGTTATGGTCAAGGACAACGTATATAACTTTTGGTGATGGTCGGATTATACTTATGGGATGAAGTGGACCGAAGAGGCTCTGTTGAGCTCTAATCGGGCTAGAGGGAGCAAATATCACGAAATATTGCCCAAGCTCGGAATACACATCCGCAGAAAGTTAGAGTTCCCTGGTAGTTGTGTAGGGTATCGTATGGTCGGCCCCGTCCGACTATACTGCTCCGCTCATTGGTTTTCACATATACCAATTCTTTTGAAATATTGGAGAGAACCTTGTAACTCATTCATACATACATTTATATGTATGTGCTTGAGAGTTTATTTTGTTTTTTTTTACGCCTATTATCAAGGACATGTATTATCCTCGATTTGAGGCATACAATGTTGCATGTTACTTCTTTAATACACAAACATTTGTACATTCTGTTCTTTTCATTCGGCGTATCAATTCCTTCAGTTAGAGTCTATATTACAATTGACACAGTAACATGAATGAAGGAAAGAACGAATGAGTGCATACGTGGAGATTCAGGGATAACGACATACGAACGAAGGAATCACGAAAAGGCATAGAAATAAAAATTGTTATTGCTACCAATCCACGTTGTTGTTCCTCGTTCTATTGATGTTGTTGTCTTACAATTCTTATCAATTTCACACGAAACTTTGAAGAAGAGTTTTATTGCAATGCTATACCTCATGTTGTTATGACAGTGGGAGCAAAAATAAAATATGACATAGAAAAGTTAAAAAAATCCGATGGAGTTATAAAACGTAATTGCTTTTAGTTACAATATATACAACTAGTTATAAAGGTATTATAAATTGTTTGTGGATCAAGAGTTTGTAACACCACCTAATATTAGTCCATCTTTTAGTGTACCGATCGTCAGGCATAGGTTGTCGGTCCATTAATAATCAATCGTCACAAAATTCTGGATAAAAAAATGGTCGGCCAAAATTTATCGGGTCTAATTGGCCCATTTTTAGGGTTTATCCTGGAAATATATATAAGTGGCCACTGTATTAAAGAGAAGTCTATTTCCTTTCAAATGAAAACAAACGAGAACATTCACCTATATATGCTCGTATGTGAGTGTTATACTAAAATATCTTTAAATTCATATTTAAACCAGTGAGCGGAGCAGTATAGTCGGACGGGGCCGACCATATGATACCCTACACAACTTCCACGAAAATCTATCTTTCTGTGGTTATATATACTGAGCATGGAAAATATTTCGCTATATTTACACCCTCTCGATCAACTAGAGGTCTACAAATATTACTAATATTCAGTAAATCCCTTCTAATTACTTGTCCAGATTCCCTTCACGGTGGGTTGTGTTATGATGTTCGACTTTCAATTGTGGACTATATATTGACTAGAAAAAACACAAACAATTAAGTTTTCGGCCCACCTCATCCCAATATTAGTATCTGATCATCACCGAAAATTATAGGCGTTATCCTTGACCATTCCTGGATCCTTATGGAAGTTTTCAAAGCGATCCGCGCTGTATTTCCGCCTCCAGTGTGGTAAAGTGTTACTAAGCACCTGTAAATATTTAAATGTAACTCCCGCATCCGTGCAAATACGACAATATAATTGGTATCAATTTAAAGGTCAACCACTCCTCTTGGATATACTATCAAAATCTCGGGTCTATGTCCTTCAGGATTAAATATAAACCCCATAGAATACAAATTTTGTAATTTTTCACACAAAAGTCAGGGTCCATGATCGACCTTTATCAAAACAGGCATGCTTATTCTTTGGCCCAATCCCCTTCCCCACGTAGAAATTCGCGGTGTTTGTGCCATAATTGTGCCTCTAGAGCGACCAGAAAATCAGACACAAATTTAGTTTTTGGTCCATTTCATCCCCTAAATATTAACCGATCTTTACCAAAAACAATAGGGGTCTTCATTAGGCAGAAACCATCCTACAGTGCAAAATTTCGTGAAGATTGGTCCATAACTGTGGCCTGTATCGTGTTTACAAATTATAATGGACAGACGGACGGAAGGACGGACGGACACACATGTCTAGATCGACTCAGCTAGTCGAGATATGACGATCGGTATACTTAAAGGTGGACCAATATTTCGCGGCGTTACAAACTCTTGGAGCTGCACAAAGCTATAATACCCTGACAACATAGTTGTGTAGGGTATGAAAAATTATCTGAGACTAGGGAACTAGTTTAAAAAAGGGCTAAAGTCCAGTCGAAGTTGTTTACGGTATCACATGGGCTTTTTTGGCCGCAAAAAGAACTGTTTCGATCCAATTTGTAAGAGGTTAATTTTACATAGTGTACATTGAATGGTCTTCTCTTGTTCGTTTTTGTAATTTGTTCCACGACAACGTCATTAAGTTTTATCGGGAACGAACTTTTCTGACACCCAACCAATTTGGTTGAAAATGAAAAAAAAAAATGAAAAAACCTTACAAAACTCTTCAAACTGCCGAAATAATGGTTCAATATAGATAATTGATTTTCTATAGGAGGCTTTCACATGGAGTCTAAATGTTTCGTTAGGAAGATTTGCTGTTCAGTGTACCAAGACGGGCCAGATATATCTAAAACGTGGACAAAAAATCGACACTACAAACATACACTCCATTTGTATTCCTTATTCCAAAATTTCTCAGTCCGTTCTCCCAACAATATAAACATTTAGTCCAGTCTTATCAACCACCTTGCATAAATACTAACACTTCTCCAACATTTCACGTAAAGACTTCCAGCGATAACCCCACTGTTCATTGCCATTTACACGTAGCGAGATCTGAAGTGCAACAGCTAACAGAAAATATACCACAAAAACTCATTATTGGCTTATTCACACCATTCTTAAAAGCAATAACTTCCAATGCAATTCCATAGTAATGTTTCGGAAGTGTCTAAGGATATTAGATGAGGCCCGCTTCGTCGAAAACATTCCTTTGTCCATAATTTCCCTTTTTTAATCATGTTCATGTATAAATAAGATATAAATGTTGAAATGAAAGTGAGGTTGTTGTTTGAAGCCGAACCAATCCGGCAAACTCCGTAAGAAGTAAAACTTCATGGATAGACAGAGTAGAAAGAAAGCAGCTGTGTTAGTTTTGATTTCAATGAAAAGTTTGAGAAAGTCATTTGGCTTGCTATATTGAAATTTCACTGGTGAATAGAATTTTCGACAAAAAGCTGGAAAAGAATTGCCATTAAGTTTACCCTTGACACACTCTCTTACACAGAAATAATGTCAGGCTTTCATTCAATCATTCAAGGATTTATTTATTCTGTTGCATTGTTATTTTTCTGAAATACGATTTTATGATATTCCATCCCTATTCCCATGATAATAATAGACAGAGCAGTAAGTAAGCATTCGTAATTTTCTGCTTACACACACAGAGACACACTCACACAAAGCGAAAGAGTTATCGTAGAAATGCCATTGAAAATATTTACCACGAAATTGAATGACATTGATGTAGCAAGAAGTGAAGTTAGCTATTTTCAGTATACATGTATTTCTGTCTGTCTCTGTATGTGTGAATGTAGTTCAGTAATAATAAAATGTCACGTGATGTCATTGGGTAGCATTTTATTAGGTTCATAGAAGAAGGAAATTTGTTAGGGTGTTACGTGTCAATTGATTTTTCATGGAGGGCGGTGAAAGATAATATTACCAAGACTAGTTTTGATACTCTTGATTTAATTTATATTTCAACAGATTTCAAGGGAAAGGTTGTGCATTTGTTCCATGATGTCGGTTAAGTAAATATTGTGGCTAGGTTACATATATTTGTGGTTAATTTTATAAGTATCATTACGTCAAATTATAATTATTTTTTGCAATATTAGTTAGTGTGTATGTATATGTGCATATATGAATTTAGTAATAATAGTGATTATTAATTAAATATTATTAAAGTCATACGGATAATTTGTATAATATTTACTCCTGTTGTTTTAGTATATTAATTTTCTGTTAAACAACATTGACATAATGCGGGAAGCTGCCTTTAACCTCGTATAAATAATACAATATGGAGAACTGTCGGATTCGTTTGAATTATTATATTTTCTCCAAACCTTCGTCTATGATAGAGTTTTTTGCAAATATATTCCTACTATTCCTATGATGTTTGGTATAGAAAATGGGACATATCGGTTCTTGTTTTCGCACAGCTCCCACGGTACCGCCCCATTTTTGTTATTTTGTTAAGTCGGATTTTCCAATCAAAGAGTATGTAATGTGGCGTTTCGGGTTTTTTGAGTCTGATGTAAACTACACTGCAAATGATCAATATAGGGCTACGTTTTGACATAGCCCTAATAAAAAGTATCTTAAAAGTTTTTTGTTTTTTTTCCACCAATGTTGCTGGAATTTTGCAATCCGTATTTTGAGGGGATAAAAAACATTTTTATAGAAAATAAATGTGAATTTTAACATATCTTCTATGTAAATGTGTCGATTTCGCATTAACTCGCATTTTTCAACCAAAGCCGGTATGCTTTTGAAAGGTGAGGAATATTTTTGAAGATATGTTTTGATATAAAGTCATGTAGCCATATAAACATTTCCGCCGATTTTGTTTTTTTTTTTAATATTTTATTAGAATTTTTTTAAACGAATTGTTTGTAATTAGGCATTCTCAATTGTCGTTCCACAAAAAAAATTTAGATGAAGCAAATTTTTTCAAAAATTTTTACGTTTGATATGCAGGGCGATGAGTACCCGATTTTGTACAAACTTTGTACATCGGTATGAAGATAGGGTTTATGAATCGGCGCTCTCCTTTTGATACATTCTCCACAGTTGCCAAAATTTTGAAAATGCTTTACATTTGTTATGAGGAGAATTGAATATCTAATTTAGTCCAAATTTTGTATACTTTAATGGTTTTACCTGGCGTGGATCAAGTGTAAAAATGGGCGTTATCGGTCCATTCCTATTAGAACATTATAACTCTCATATAAAGAGGTTTGAATATCCATTACAATTGCCAAAGTTTGAAATTTTTTTACATTGAAATTCGGAGATAATATACAGATACAGATGCTACTATGGTCTGAGTAAGCAACTCTAAAACAAGGCCACCTCCCGCCATACCAAACATACACTCAACAAGACGCTGATACTACCCGTGCAATTATATGGATCTGAGAAATTCTCTGAAAGGTCTATGGGCTGATCTGCGTTGACGGTGAATATCGCCGAATCGGACATCGGTATTGTTAGATTGCGTTGGCTAGGTCATGTTGTGAGAATGAATGAAGATGACCCAGCTGATGGTTCACACAGAAGGGGAAAGCATCGAATAAGATGGAAAGATCAAGTGGAATACCATATTGCCGAATATGATCTTGAAATGTTGGAAAACTGCGCAAAAGACCAACGCGCCTGAAAATATTTTTTAAGCTTGACTTATGGAACGAAAATTCTGCCACAAGCCCCAAGCCTAAGTAAGTAAGTACATATCTCCAACATAACATATTCTGACATGTCCCTAAGCAAAATGAAATTACAAGGATAATCTGTGTAACATGAAGGATATGAATCATAGGAATATAGTGAACATAGCATAATCATGCATAAATAAAGCAATCAAATTACATATTAGAGCGAACATGAATGAACGAATGGATGGAACCAGTGTTACTCTATTCCAAAGGACACAATACGTATATACCTGTATGTTACCACACACATACTTCACTGAAGGAAAACAAATATTGTTATAAGATGGGGTCGGTGTATGCGTATGAGTGTGTATGTGTTGAAGTGTAATGTAGCATTTTGCCATGAGCAAATAGTATTAAAGCAATGTAAACATGCAATATGGTAAACTCACTTTTACAGACTAACATGTATGTCTGTAGATGTGACTGCGTTTGTGTACCAGCAGATAAAGGACTCTTTCAAAAACTCAAACGAAGCACCATACAATAATGGTATAATATTGATCAAAGGGTGTTAATGCTATTTAAACAATTTACACGTCTTTATTATGTGTTTTCGTAGCAGATTAACTTTATACTGAATTGTAGCTCCTTGTATTTTGGTTAATAGTTGCAGGATTGGGATGTATATAATGGAATGTAATTGAAAAATGTACTAAAATAATGCTTATATTTAAATGTCAGTGTGTTATGCGATTGTATATTTCAATTTAACTAAGAAAAGGCAAACAAATCTTTTAAAAATTTTAATATAGTCGTCAAGGGGTTTCGTCCCTTTAAAGAAGTGTCCAAAATCTTGTTGCACAGTGTAATTAATCGTAGTAAATATACTTAACTGGCAAATGCATTCAATACAAATAATATATTTATACCCTACACAACTATGTTGTCAGGGTATTATAGCTTTGTGCAGCCCCAAGAGTTTGTAACGCCGCGAAATATTGGTTCTAGACCCACCTTTAAGTATACCGATCGTCATATCTCGACTAGCTGAGTCGATCTAGACATGTGTGTCCGTCCGTCTGTCTGTCCATTATAATTTGTAAACACGATTCAGTTATGGACCAATCTCCACGAAATTTTGCATGTAGGATGGGTTCTGGCCAATAAAGACCCCTATTGTTTTTTGGTAAAGATCGCTTAAAATTTAGGGGGCGAAATGGACCAAATACTTAATTTTTATCCGTTTTTCTGGTCGCTCCAGAGGCCGCAATTATGGCCCGAACTTCGCGAAATTTTACATGGAGACCGGGATCGGGCTAAGGAATAAGCATGCCTGTTTTTATAAAGATTGGTCAATATTTAGTGGGTCAAATTGACCCTGACTTTTGTGTGAAAAATTACAAAATTTGTATTCTATGGCGTATATATTTGCCTCTGATGGAAATATATCCGAGAAGTTGATAGTATATATAGGAGAGGAGTGGTTGACCTTTAAATTGATACTAATTGTATGGTTGTATGTACTCAGATGTGGGAGTTACACTTAAATATTTACAGGTGCTTACGTACTCAGAGTTTATTTAGTAACCCATTTTTACACTAGAGGGAAATATAGCGCTGATCGCTTTAAAATTTTCCATGAGGTTCCAGTTATGGTCAAGGACAACATCTATAATTTTCGGTGATGATCAGATAATAATTTTGGAATGAAGTGGACCGAAAACTTAATTTTTGAATTTTTTTGAGTCGATCTATAGACCACAATTATAATCGAATATAACAACACAACCCACGGTGAGGGGAATCTGGACAATTAATTAGAAGGGCTGTACTGAATATCAGTAATATTCGGAAAATATGTCAGTGTAAGGAAAAAGTGCTGTTAACAATTAATCGGGCAAGAGGGTGCAATTATCACGAAATATTGTCCAGGCTCAGAATAAAAATCAGCAGAAATTGGAGTTACGTTGTAGTTGTGTAGGTCGGCCCCGTCCGACCATACTGCTCCGCTCACTGGTTTTTTTATTATAAATGTCCATATTAGTCAACGAGTTTTTTAAAAATTTTTCTACTTCACATTATGTGTGTTTGAACGACTAACATGACATGATAATAATTTTAACTTGGTGGCACATAAATATTTAAACAAGTGTTAGTTAACAGACATCCACAAATGATGCACCATCCGCAACTAAATAAATATTAATGGTACTTGCTGCTAGCGTACGCCATAACTGTAATTGTTGGAAGTCCAATTTACACAGCCACAGCCCATCCGACGTAGTTTATCATGATAGATGGATGTCGAGTGTATATTATTACAACAAAATATCACATTTATGTGAAAAATGGCTGACTGACATAACATTGTCTAAAACAAAAGGAGAGGCAGAATCAAAAAAGCATAAGTGAATAAATGCTAAAGTAAATGTTTAGAAACGTTTATGTCACACTTATTTTTGTTCAAAAAGTTTGAAATGTATACTACAATTTTTAACAAAATTTAATACAAATAGTGTGTATTCTTTTTAAATGTATAAATGAGAAATTGAAACCAATTTAGCTTAGTGGAAAATTCTTACAGGTTCTGGAACAGAGCAATAGTGATCCGAATTTTACATTTTGGTATAACTCCTGAAATAACGATACCTCAATATTCGGTATTGTTAGAATTTTGAACACATTATTCATTGATTTGGATGTGCTATGGATTCTTATTGGGTAGACAATGTGTCTATCGGAGAGTGTAATTACTACATCCCCATTATGCGGTATTTTAGTGATAATTTGAGAACGGCATCCCTGGCTTCTATATAACGGCATTCTCTTTATGCGGTACTTCTGTGATCATTTGGGAACGTTTTTATACCCTTTACCACACTGTAGTACAGGGTATTATGTCTTTGTGCATATGTTTGTAACAGGCAAAGGAATCGAGATAGACACCTGGTTCCTTTTGAGAATATGCATAGAATCACTTTCTAAGTCGATTTACGGATGTCCGTCCGTCTGTCCATGTTAAATTGTAAACAAAGTACAAGTGGCATTTATTATTAGAATTGGATGAAATTTGGCACAGCTCATTCATTTGGCCCAAGGACGAACCCTATTGAAATTGGGAAAAATCGGTTCAGATTTAGATATAGCTCCCATATATATATTCGTTCGATTTAAGGTAAATGGTGCACCAAAGTTCTTAAATATCGTTCGATTTGTACGAAATTTGGCATAACGTACTGAATTGGGCCTAGAGTGATGTCTGCCAAGTTTCGAGAAAATCGGTCCAGATTTAGATATAGCTCCCATATATAGTTTCGTCCGATTTAAGGTAAATGGTGCACCAAAGTCCCTATATATCTTTCGATTTGCGACAAATTTGGCATAACGTACTGAATTGAGCCTAGAGTGATGTCTGCCAAGTTTAGAGAAAATCGGTCCAGATTTAGATATAGCTCCCACATATAATTTCGTCCGATTTCATGTAAATGGTGCACCAAAGTCTCTATATATCCTTCGATCAGTGGCGAGATCCGAAACTATAGTCTGCCATACATTCCCCATAGTTGTTTTTTTTTTTAACAACAAACTGGGGTTATTGAGAAATTTAAGTAAAACAAAACAATTTTCTTACATGTTGCTCAGATATTCCGCGTATTTGTTTGTTCTTCCGTGTTCTATATTTTCTATTTTTATTTTGATCATATGGTGGTTGAGTTGCCAGATTGATCTCAAAAAATGTTAAGCGCTGTTCTTGATAAAAGGAACCCTTTTTATTTTCTTTAATATTATTAGAAAAACTATTGTAGATACTGTATTTTTTAATAAATATTGTAAAAACACGATAAATATTACTTCTGCGTTCTTTTTTAACTCGTATGCACTTAGAAAAACACGTACGATCTCATTTCTTTTCAATCCACAAGGGTATATGTGCTCGAATTATATTCCCAATATTTTTTTTTTTGGGAATTCGGAATGGAGCACACCAAATTTGGGAAAATGTTTCACATTCGGGCAAACTCGATTATTTTGTATATTTAAAAAGTAATTGATTCTTGTAATAGTTTACAAATTTAGAAATTTTATAGAAAATGGCATAGTCATAGGTGTCCAGTCTACCTACTCAATATTAAAGAGTAGACGATACCTTTGCCTGTTGCAAACATATGTAAGAATACATTATATCATTAGTAGATTTGTTTAATTAATCCTACATAAGATTGGATTATTATGTTTCAATTAACTAGAAATGCTGTAATGAACATATGAAAATGTCTGTATAAGTGATACATATCTAAATGTTAAGTAAGCATTGCTCACAGACAGACATCAGCAGAAATGTATACAATTTAGGATAATGCGATTTAAATCTAACTTATCTACAAGCTCTTTATATAAACACAATTTAAGCAGCGTTGTAATCAAATATTGTGGCCTTTGATTGATTAATAATTTGAGACATTTGCTATTATTTTTTGTAATTGATTATTGTAGTTGTTTACAATTTTAGATGTGCAATTAAATATGCACATATAAGATATTACAAAAATTGGGAAAAATATTTGCATTAAAATTCGAATTTAGTTCTCGATTTTTTTATGATATTTTATTATTGATTATTTTCTAAATTCTTTTTACGTAATAAGTTCAGAATATATAACCGTTTTATTTTTAATATTTATGCAACATTGATTTAATTTCCCCTCCAACATGCATTTCATTTCATTTAGAAATATTCCATAGCCAAGTTTTGCAAACATATGCAGAATTTAACTTATATGCCCTAGAAAACAAAAACTTGCATATACTTATTGATTTGCATACTACAAGAATTCCAAAAAAAAGAAAGTGAAAATAAGAAATCAAACATCTGTCCAAATATGAAATTGCTGAATAATAACTCCTAAGTGGAAAAATATTATGTGTTCTCTTTTCTGTTCTTATTTTCGCACATGGAGGCATCTTCATAGAAACTTGTTTTTTATTGAAATTTCTGTTTGTTATTTGACGGAAACTTTTCGAATTGGAAATTTTTGGGGAAATAAACATTTGTAGCCGTTTGATTATACATATATATTCTTTTCTATTTGTACATGTGTTAGTAAAACTTGACAAACCAATTGTTATCCTTAACAAGTTGGCCTCAACGATTTTGCTTGGTAAGTTATTGTAAGCTGTTTATTCAATGTAAACCATCATACAAATGTTATTCTTCTAAGAAAGTGTTTTCAGTCGTCCTTCTTGTGTTAAAAAGAATCAATTACTTATATTGCATCCTTAAATGGCTTAACATCAATCATTCGAATGTAACTCAAGAGAAAAATAAAACAAGCGTATACCCCAATCCAAACTGTGCAGGGTACATGTGTATATGTACGTATGAAAATAAGAAGTTTAGGCGTAACAATATTTTGATTGTTTTCAGAGTTCGATATAGGTCCCATATTTTTTTTTTTAAATTATAAAATATTTTAGTTAAATTATAAAATATCTTTTCGTATTGTCAAATGAAGGTTAAGTTTATAACAGATGTCCGGAAATGTGTATGTTAATTTGAAATGTGATTACAAGGGTCGTAGTCTATGTAACCTCAGTCATGTAATTTTGTTTTTTTTTTAGTTTAATGAAAATCTTAAGTGCATTGAGGATATAAGTGCATTTGAGGATATACGAATGATATGAAATCGAATGATATAATATTTTCGTATAGTCTTTATTTCACAGTTTTTATAACCGCATGCAAATGTAGTTATGAAAATGAATTGATATGACATTTTGTATAATAACTACAATACGTCGACTAATGTGCATAATGGTGAGATGGAGTTGAAAAGTTTTGTTTCTGAATAATTGATTGCATGATGCGTTGATGTCAGTCAACGCATCAGTCAGTCAGTCAGTTTTAAAATTTAAAATAACAAGCACAATTTACTTTTGATAATTGTTGATGCATCGAAAAATAAAATTAATATGTAATTTAAGAAAATTTTTATAATATATTTGATGACCTACATCATTACATATGCTTTTTGTTCATTCAAATGCTTGAAAGGATGGATTAGAAGGAATAAACATCATCAGTATAACTAAACCTTTCACATATATAATATCGAATCGAAAACTCTGAATGATTTTTCCAAGGATTTATCTACGTGTTCTTTAAAAATAATGAATCATATTCTATAAACTTATAATTTGTATTTTTTAACATTGCATTTTTATAATTCTTAATTATTAGTAATTAGTTCAATTAAAAAAACGGAATGTCTTATAAATTTATTGTCCCTAGTGGCATATGTGTAATGTGCGGTTTCTTAAACGTATGTCATACGACAACACAATGTTTATCTTATATTAAAAAAAAAAACACTTTAACGCGTTTTTTCTCGAAATATCATTTTTGAAGTCGGTGCCCACTAAAGTTCATATATTCTAGAGGGTCTACTAAGTACACTGTCGGTAATGTAGACCATTTTTTGCTGACATTATATATTTTTACTTTGACAGTACTCCAATTGTACACCCATCACAATGGGATGGAACATATATAAAAGATGTAATTTCGTTATGTAAAACTTGTATTTTTTAATTTTTTATACACGATTTTATTCCATTTAGCACGATTTGAAACTTTATGTACTTAAATTTGTTTGTCAAATTTAATTTTTGCAATGTATGTTCATATCACAAAAAGTATTTATGAAAGAAAAAAGTCTGAAACCATTGATAGTATCGATAGCTTAAAGATTTATGTGAATTCTCCATTTAGCCCGTACAAACAGTTTTTACTGGTCAAATCAAATGTGAATAGCACTAATTTAGGAGAATTCCCTTTTTACAAGGTTTTTTTACACTTCTTCTTCTGGAACCAATCTACCGTGTAAAAACAGACTTAGGTGTATTTAGCGTATATGCTCTTGATTTCATAAATTATATGTTTCCATAATTAAATGATATGTTCCCACACATTATATAATATCACTGAGTTGATGATTTTTTTATACCCTTCACCACACTGTGGTACAGGGTATTATGTCTTTGTGCATATATTTGTAACAGGCAAAAATAAGAATCACTTTCTGTGTCGATTTATGCATGTCCGTCTGTCCATGTTAAATTGTAAACAAAGTACAGGTCGCAATTATTATTCGAATTGGATGAAATTTGGCACAGCTCATTCATTTGGCCCAAGGACGAACCCTATTGAAATTGGGAAAAATCGGTTCAGATTTAGATATAGCTCCCATATATATATATATATATATATATTTATATATATATATATTTTCGTCCGATTTAAGGTAAATGGTGCACCAAAGTTCCTATATATTTTCCATTTCCACGAAATTTGGTACAGCGTAATGAATTAAGTATAGATTGAAGTGTGTTAAATTTCCTGAAAATCGGTTCAGATTTAGATTAAGCTCCTATATATTTTCGTCCGATTTTATGTAAATGGTGCACCAAAGTCCCTATATATCTGTCGATTTGCACGAAATTTGGCACAGCGTAATGAATTAGGTCTAGAATGATGTGTGTTAAGTTTGCTGAAATCGGTTCAGATGTAGATATAGCTTCTATATCTGACAAAATGAAAAATGTAGTATCGGTTGCAGAATGACATGTTTATGAATCCAATGTCATGTTACTGGTCTGTTAGAATTCATCTGTTGAATATACCCAAAGTGGTGAAGGGTATCATATAGTCGGTCCCGTCCGACTTTACTACTTTCCTTACTGCTTTTTGTTTTTTAAATATGCCACCAAGCGTAACTATTCCAAGATAAATTATGCAATTAAATTCGAGTCTAAAACTTTTAATTAGTGAAATTTCTCCCACTTACATTGTTAACATTTATAACCGCAACCATATGCACACGATTTTGTTTTGTAGAAATTGTTTCTATTTAGGTTTACATGAAAAGTGCTGATATTCACATAACATTTAAATTTTATAATTGCTGTAATAATTATATTTGTATCAATATATCGACGCCTCCGAACCATAGTATGCTAAGTCGACTTAGCGTGTTTTAAAGTTCTGTACGTTTTTAGATACTACGGTCCTTAATTTAAATTCTCTGAAATTTTTATAATCATCGGCCAATCCAAACCAAAGTTATAAGCAAAAATGTACTTAGCATGGCACGTAATATTTAAGAAACATCCATACTTTGAGAGCTTCTGCTGAAAAACTCACTTTTCAGACTTAGCATACAATTCTTCGATATGTAATCTGACAGATATATTGTATCATGACTTTATTCAGTGTAATGCGTTGGATTATATTTTTGCTTTTTCAACAATGATCTTTCAAAAAAAGAAAAACCGTTGTTGGTTTCTTAAAACCTGATCGCCAGATGTTCTTTTTTGAAATAGCGAAAAACAAAAATTTCAGCACTTCGACTGATTAGGCTTTAAAACTACCTCAAATAGTGAGAGACTTAACTACGTCATGACATCGACCTAAATTCAAATTAGTCAACCAGAACCTTTAATATATCTAAAATATTTCTTTACCAAAATATCGGCCCTAATATAACATTATACATATAATTTTTATGTATATTGTTTTTGCAAAATAGTCAGACTCAATCCCAGTTTGTTGTTTTTATAAAAAAAGAAAGAAAAAACACTATTTATTAGTGGGGAATGTATCGCATTGTTTGCCGAGGGGTAAGGCAGGGAAGACTATAGTTTCGGATCACGCCACTGATCCTACCAGTTCCCTTAGTTTTTTGTTGGGATATTCTCCCCAGAAGCTATTGCTTCTATACAAAAAACCTTTCATACCCAAATGTCTCTTGTAACAAAGCGAAGTACTTAGCTGGCCAACGACATAAACTGCATGAGAATTTCACTGGAGCCTCACTTCGAGGTTAACAAGGCATTTACAAACAATACCACACCTTTCCCACCGTTGTGTGTTGTCACATCGCGGCAAATGCACACAACGACTTTGTTGGTGTTGCTAGTATACAGCAACAAACCAACTGTTTAACCGTGCCTGCGTCTACAACTTCAGTAGTGTTGGCGGTTTATTTGGGATACCATTTGTATTTTGTTTTTGCAAAATAGTCAGGCTGAATCCCAGTTTGTTGTTTATATAAAAAAACTATTTATTAGTGGGGAATGTATGGCATTGTTTGCCGAGGTGTAAGGCAGGGAGGCTATAGTTTCGGATCACGCCACTGATCCTCATCAGTTCCCTTAGTTTTTAGTTCTTAGTTCTGGGGAGAATATCCCAACAAAAACTAAGGGAACTGATGAGGATAGTGGCGTGATTTCAAACTATAGTCTTCCCTCCTTTACCCTCGGCAAACAATGCCATACATTCCCCACTAATAAGTGAGTTTTTTTTTATAAAAACAACAAACTGGGATTCAGCCTGACTATTTTGCAAAAACAAAATACAAATGGTATCCCAAATAAACCGCCAACACTACTGAAATTTTTATGTATATTTATATAGGCCTAGAACTCAGATATTTGGATATTTGCTCACAGCAGGAATGTGGATAGATGGATTCTTATAAAATCGTACTAATCGGACTACTATAGGTATTGGGTGAACGAGTGGAACAATGATCATATTTATTATAGGGTTCATAATTAAATATAGGGATAATTAGTGATCATGTAGATTAAATGCAGCAACTGCTAAGAATATTTAATACCTCTAGTATAAGCGCGAACAAAGTTCGATATCTGATATTTAATGATATTCCTTAATATTATTTAAATAATTTTTTTCTTATTCGGTGGCAAATACTAACATTTGATGACGAATTCTTTTGTCTTTAAAATACGATATATTTTATGAATTTTTCGTTTGTCGTAATTTCGCGATTTGGGCTACTCCAAGGTTTTCAGTGATATTTTATGGTGAAAATTTTTGTAGAATATTCTGACCTCTTTTAACCACGTATTAAATGAGCATTCGATCGTATCTGGAAAATATTTAAAAAAGACCCCTTGAGGGTTTACATTTTAGACTAAAATAGTACTCATGTTTTTATACCCTCCACCGTAGTATGGAGGGTAAATTATTTTTCTGTTATTTTTAAAACGTATTGTTATCTGAGTCACCAAAAATGATATTTTGTATATAATTAGATAACGTGTACTAATAATACAAAAATATTTGCACATAAATGTTCAATTATCATAACGTATTTATTTAAAATTTGCCTCGAAAATTAAATTATCTATGTCATTACAATTCGGAGAGAATCAATTCCATCGTAAATTAAATTTTAATCGATTTCAATCATTATTATGTTGAATTTGCATTTTGATTGATGTTATTTAAAAAAAACTCTTATTGTAACGGTATATCAGTTGCATAGTATATTATTCCAACAATATCAATTAAACCACAAATTAATTAGCTTTGTCATTACATACAGACGGTAAAAATTGATTGGTCCATGGACACACAAATTATAATGACACATTTACATACACAATTCGGAATTTTAACTTTATGGACAATTTAATTAATAATTTTGAATAATGTGGGATATTATTAACAACGGTAAACTGACAGTTGTGGTTAGATCCGATTTCCATAAAAAATAAATGAATGAAAATACTGTGATCTTCCCAAGTGACATTCTGAAATGTTTAATCTAAACTCACACAATCAGATATGTGATGTAATCAACGCTCGTTAAAATACCAATTGTCACAAATTTAACTTCCTTTTACTACTTTAAAATCCTTCCAAGCAGAATGCAATTTGTAATTGTTACGAAGAACTACTTTAAAACAACGTAATTTTAAACGTTCTTCGGCAGCAACCACAATCTTATTTGTGTTTATTTTCTCCAAATAGCTTTCGACCTCTTCTTTGTGTTTAACCGTCGGAAAAGTTTATTTTTGTTTGTGAAACCGACGTGGTCTACTTACTGCTGCTGTTGCAGTTGGTGTTTCAGCAGACAGCAAGCCCCTTTTCAAGTTTTCCCAGAAGTCTGTAAGTGTTGTGCAAATAAAAACAAAAAGCATTGGATGGTTTAAAAATATCCATGGGATAAATTGTGTAAAAAAGTCCCGAGCTAAAATGGTGAACACCTTAAAAATGTTGGCCAACTAGCGAATGGGGGAAAAAGAAATGGGGAAAATTGAATTAAAGTCACGTCTTGAAATATTTATATTTTGAATTTATGTTTTTAAGAAAAATAGCTCTTGTTCATAAATTGTAATAAAACGAATTATCATTGTTCTCACATTTATTTAGATACATTCTTTACCAATTCGGTTCAAAACTTGTTAAAAATAGAGAAAATTTTTAGGTACCGTTTTATGGGGGATATGCCTACATGTCGACTGATATAGCTGTGGCACTTCTGTGCAAATTTTTGGACAGCTATCTCAGTTTCTGCAGATGCTAGAGTGATAACAACAGGTTGATAGACATGGCTAAATCGTCTAAAAATTGGTAAAAATATGCTTAACCAACAATTCTTTTGTCTTTTGCTAATTTATGACTAAAATACACCATTTACAGACTTGTGCTCAACATTTGAATTGAAGAACACCATATTGGCAATATAGTTCTAATGAATGATTTTTCGATATTTCCACCGAATTCAACTAAGCCGAATGCTGACACTTTGAAGCCGGAATTTCCCTGTTTTCGGACGAGCTAGTTGAAGCCCTAAACTTATTATAGGATCGTAGGACTCGTGATTTCACTTCGATTGATGTGTATCTCAAGAGTCTACTGAGACCAGCCGTGTTCAAATCCGCCCAATAAACCTGCGGTCAAAAGTACTATGAAAGTAGAAACATCTGCAAATACATAAATGTTTATATAAATATAAACATTTATA
>NW_026875957.1:0-18976 GCF_032173495.1 Musca vetustissima
GGAATAATAAAATAATAGCCTTACATTATATCGATAAGTTTTTTATAACGTTGAAATTATAAGAAAAATAAACAAAGAAGGCCGTTAGCTTCTTGTGTATTCTAAGGATCTCCAACAGATAGGAGACCTTCGAGTTCTGATTATTTTCAACTATGTTTTGTGAATGGATAACTGCTAAATATTTGGTAAGGTGATTTAAGCTTTTCCATGAATTGATGTGCATTTCATGAAGTTCTTATAGTATTTTAAGCATTATGAATACGACTTAATGTTTTCCGTGAACTCCGTATGAGATCTCATTCAGCTTAAGAATATGCATTAATTTGTAGAATACCCTCATATTCTGGCCTTTCGAGTATACATTACTTTGTAATGAGAAATATAAATTATTATTAAATTTATTTAATTTATTCAAATATGAAAAAAAGTTCGCAATGCAATAAGTGTGGTGGCTGAATGCTTTCCTTGATCTGAAAAAAGTTTCATGAAGTTTAAATAACATCAATATGCTTCATAGTACATATTTACATTTTAAATGCATCCGAAAGGCCATGATATTCTAGATATAATAGAAGATAGCGCCACTCACAGGAATATAGCCGCACTAAATAAGCGAGGACCCCAACCACTGCACAAAAAATGCAAGGAAGTGTTATTTCTCCACACGAAATGCATCAGAAACCTCTTGAAATTTTAACCCTTTCAGTGTTTTTGTCGAATATATTCGACATTTAAAAGTAATCTCTTTCATTGCGATTTTTCCGTTATCCTATGTACCGTTAGTATTGATGTTTTTGTTTTTGCTGAAAGACAGACACGTGTGCAATTTAAAAATTTTGCATTTTTAGACATTTAGTTTGTTTTATCATTTTTAAGCAAATAGTCATAATTTAGTTTGAAGTTTTGTAAAAACCCTCAATTTCTGAATCAAAAAAAATATATTTTCTGCAATCGGATAATATCGAAAAAAATTGTGAGTATTGTTACAAGTGTAAAGAAACCGTATAATAAAAACATAAAAACCAAAACAGTTTAAAGTTGTTTTTAAGAGATTTTTTGGATTGTCAAATATAATCGACATCGGCCTTCGAAGGTTGTTTTGTTTTTATTATATTGATCGTACGTTTACTTGCAGACTTTAGTATTTTTCTTTTGATTCCCTTAGAAAATGACATCTGTAACTGACGATGACATAATGACTATGCTTGAAGCAGATTCTGATGTTGATGATGTAATCGATGATGATGATGAGGTGTTATTTGATGTGCCACAAGTCCGATCAAAGGACATTTTGCCTGTTGAACGTGAATCTGTCTCTGATGAATATATTGATAAAAATGAAACAATTTCAGAGAGTCCCCAAGCGTATACTCCAAAAAATAAAATAACTTGGCGTACAGTTCGAAAGTCCGACAATGGTGAGGACATTCCATTCGTGGCAGTGTCAGAAACTACAAGCTCTATTGAAATGCATCGACGAGCAAATCATTCCTTTTAAAGGAAAATTCGTTGCTAAGCAATACATAAAGGGGAAGCCGTGCCCGTGGGGCATAAAAGTTTTCTTTTTGTGTGGTAAAAGTGGAATGCCTTATGATTTTCTTGTTTACCAAGGTTCAACAACACCAATAAATCAAAACATGGTGAAAACTGTGGGATTCGGTTCAACAATAGTACTCCATTTAACACAACGTATTCCAAAAATGAAATTGGGCATAAACTTTTTTTCGATAACTATTTCCCCTCATACCAATTATTTGAAATGTTGAAACGGAACAAAATTAATGCTGCTGGTACAAAAAGAGTGAATAGATTCGCCAATCCTCGCCTGCCGGTTGAAAAAGAAATGAAACAAAAAGGGCGAGGATCATCCGCTGAATGTATAAGTGCAGATGGGAATGTTATTGTCACTCGCTGGTTTGACAACAGAACGGTAAATCTAGGCTCAAATTTTGTTGGAATAGGCAAACAAGACAAAGTCAAACGGTGGGATAAGAATAAAAATGATTTTGTAGTCATCGATCGCCCCGAAGTTGTGCGGATGTACAATGAAAGTATGGGAGGCGTTGATTTATTGGATCAAATGATACAATACTATAGAATAATATTCGTTCTGTCAAATGGACACTAAGAGTCATAATGCATTTTGTTGATTTGGCTTTAACTGCCGCATGGATGGAATATCGCCGAGACTGCTTGGCAAATAATATTCAAAAAAATAAAATTTTAGATTCAATGAATTTCCGAATTCAGGTTGCCCGCACTTTAGTCGGCGCTCAACAAGATTATAATCCAACCACAAATACGACACGAGGACGAGGAAGGCCACCAAAACCACCAAGTGGTAGAGATAATACTACAGCAGATTCATCCTTAGATGGCAGTGTGAGTTCGGAAAGTGATTCTGAGGAATCACCGCCTCCAAAAAAGAATAAGACATTTCAAAGACAACCACCGCAAGAAGTTCGCTTGGATCAGAAGCTTCATATACCATGTTTTGTACAAGCTAAAAGCGCTGGACGTTGCAAGGCAAATGGTTGTAAAAAGAATTCGTTCATTATTTGCAAAAAATGCAATGTATATCTTTGTGTAAAACGAAATTCCAATTGTTTTGAAACATTTCATTCAAAGAAATAGATGCACAGATACATACATTTTTATTTTAAAATGGATTAATTTTAGTTTTTTTTTTAATATTTAAACAAAAACACTAGTTTCATTTTATTCTTCATAAAATTAATGGAATATATATTTAATTTTATTTTTGTAAAATTCTGAATTAACTTTTATCGAAATAAAAATAAACCGTCAGAGTTATGTTAATATAAAATAGCACGTGTTTTTGGTGTCTCTGAGGGCCGATGTCTAATATATTCGACATTCGGAAACGAACCTGGCGGAAGGTTAAAATGAAAATTACTATTTTTTCTAAACTTTGTGCCTTTATATGATCTTAAATACAAAATTTTAGATTTTTATTCCGACAAAAATTTTTCTTGACACTGAAAGGGTTAATAATCAACAATAATGCAAAATAGGAATGCCCGAAGATAGCACTACCCAGAAGAAAATGGTTACCTAAATGAGCAAGGACCTCAACCATTCCAAGAAGGTGTTTTCTAGGCAATCGTAGATGGCAGTCTCGTCACCATGGACCAGGCTACAACAACATCCAACCATCGACTTAGGATGAATAAAAAAATAATAATTAACAAAACTGAATCGGGTAAGATGGCTATGTTCTATGGAAGCCCTACAAGATTAGAAACAGGAAAAAAAAACACTGCACAAAATTCAAAGAAGTGTTATTTCTCCACACGAAATGCATCAGAGACCTCTTGAAATGTAAATAATCAACATCAACAGTAACGCAAAATAGGAATGCCCGAAGATAGCACTACCCAGAAGAAAATGGATACCTAAATAAGCAAGGACCTCAACCTTACCAAGAAGTTGTTTTCTAGGCAACCGTAGATGGCAGTCTCGTCACCATGGATCAGGCTACAACAATCCAACCATCGACTTAGGATGAATAAAAAAATAATAATTAACAAAACTGAATCGGGTAAGATGGCTATGTTCTATGGAAGCCCTCCAAGATGAGAAACAGGAGAAAAAATAATTATCTTTCAATTATTAAATCATTGTAATGCGATGTGTGTGGAAAACATTCTTATATGTAGTATTTTACAATAGTCTTCGATTTGTATAGGGAGGCTTACATCGGCCTCCGGATAAAATATCCGAAGCCACTTAGCATTCTAATACCTAACGTTGGGATCAACACAAAAGAAAATGGCAAGACTAAATAAGCAAGGACCCAAATCACTGCACAAAATAGAAAGATGCGTTGTTTCTAATCAACGATAGGTGGCAGCCCCATCATTTATTGTAGGCTACAACAATCCAATCATATATTTAACTCAGTTAATAGAGTAAGATTAAAAACAAGGAGAAACGGGAAAATAAATTATTTTTGTTTAAAAAATTATAAACTAATTTTCATCACAATGTAATGCTATAAGTGTGACCATGGTAGGAAGAACATTTCCCAAAGGTCGTACTCATTTCAAGAGTAGTCAATATTTTTAATACAATGTTTTGAAATGATGAAATGTGTAAGAATTAAATTAAAGCTAAAAAATTGCGTAATGTGTTGGCCTGCACCCTACACAACTATGTTGTCAGGGTATTATAGCTTTGTGCAGCCCCAAAAGTTTGTAACGCCGCGAAATATTGGTCCTAGACCCACCTTTAAGTATACCGATCGTCATATCTCGACTAGCTGAGTCGATCTAGACATGTGTGTCCGTCCGTCCATTCTAATTTGTAAACACGATACAGGCCACAGTTATGGACCAATCTTCACGAAATTTTGCATGTAGAATGGGTTCTGGCCAATGAAGACCCCTATTGTTTTTGGAAAAGATCGGTTAATATTTAGGGGATGAAATGGACCAAAAACTTTATTTTTGTCTGATTTTCTGGTCGCTCCAGAGGTCGCAATTATGGCTCAAACACCGCGAATTTTTGCATGGATAAGGGGATCGGGCCAAAGAATAAGCATGCCTGTTTTGATAAAGATCGGTCAATATTTAGCGGGTCAAATGGACCCTGACTTTTGTGTAAAAAATGACAAAATTTGTATTCTATGGTGTATATATTTGCCCCTGAAGGACCTAGACCCAAAAAGTTGATAGTATGTTCAAGAGGAGTGGTTGACATTTAAATTGATACCAATTAGTAACCCAAAGCCACACTAGAGGGCGGAAATATAGCGCTGATCGCTTTGAAAATTTCCATGAGATTCCAGTTATGGTCAAGGACAACGCGTATAACTTTCGGTGATGATCAGCTAATAAATTTGGGATTTTGTGTGTGTTTTTTTTTTTTTTTTTTTTTGAGTCGGTCTATAGGCCACAGTTGAAAGCCCAGCATCACAACATAACCCACGGTAAAGAGAATCTGGACAAGTACAGCCCTTGTCTACTGAACATTAGTAATATATGTTGACCTTTAGTCAGGTTTCAAGAGGGTGCAAATAACGCAATGTTAGATTTTCGTGGAAGTTGTGTAGGGTAGGATGGTCGGCCCCTTTCGAGTATACTGCTCCGTTCACTGGTTTATTAATAGATTTTCATTAGAAATTCATTACAATCTGTATCCAAATATGCACAGGAATTCGGTCAACGAAATCCAAATCCTCAATAAGGAAATCATATATATATATATATATATATAATAATAAATATGAAATATAAATTGGATCTAACACGTGTTTAAGAAAAACTAACATTCTTTCAAAGAAGCGATATGTAAAATTATTGGAATTTAGAACAATATGTGGTCATTCTGTTATAGCCAATATGAAAATATGACAGATGTTGGCCAACTGACAAAATAATAGGAACATGAAAACATGAATTCGCCAAAGAAACAATACTATCACGTTATATTCTTCTCTTGAATCTAAAAATAAATACCGCTAACAAAAAATGTTTTTAAATTTTATTGTTTTCGTATGCAAAAATCCATCTGTGCTGCTATAAAAGAAAATACATATTTACAATAACGAAAATTCGAAATACTGGCGGGAAAAATCATCTTAAAACATCATCTTTATGTCTTCCTATGTGAATTTTGTTTCAAACAATTATTGCTGACAAAAAAACTTGAAAATCAATGACGACAAAGGATAATTTTAGAATACCAACGATGAACGTTAATAAATTTTGCTTAGAGGATTTTGGTTGTTAGTGGGGATGTATGATTTTTCCCGCAGCGTGGGTAGCAGCCAATTGCTGTCGCCTCTTAAAAGACAGACAAGCAAGCAATGAACAAATGTGATGGCTAAACATTTTGAATGTCTGAAGGCTGGAAAATTTGGCAAATATTCACATAAAATTAAGTGAAGTATTTTATTTTTTTGTGGTGCCCCTTCATAATGGAATTTATTGGCATGGAAATGAATGTTCATATTTTTTCAATTTATTTTATTTTTGGAAATAAAGTCTTCAAATTTGTTTGAAATGGCAGGAGAATTTTTTTTAAATTAACAATTAAAATTGTGCACACTAGCCTATTGATTTGTGTAATAAATATTTTGGAGTCATAACTACTTATAAATCACAATTACTAACACAATGACCACTGAAAAAAAAAATCGGGGAGGCATTATTTCTCCAGATGAAATGACTCCGAAACCCCTTCTAACACCCAAACAATGTCATCAAAAAGGATAACACAAAATAGGTATGCCAGAAGATAGCGCCAACAAGAAGAAAATAGCTAACTAAATAAGCAAGGACATCAACCATTCCACAAAATCCAAGTAACGTTCTAGCAGCTATAGATGGCATGCCCATGACCTTGAAACAGGCTACGGCAATCGAACCAAAGGAATCTTTTTAATCACCATGAATCCGATATACGAATATGTGACCACTTTCATGAAAAATGTAATTAAAACCCGAAAGAAAATGGGTCTGGACACTTATGTGGGGGCTCAATCAAAACTTGGACCTATATAGACAAATTTCAGAAGTGTATTTTACCCTACAATATACCGGAATGCAAGAAATACTGACAATGAAGCGCTACTCTTATATGAGGGCTATGTCAAATTTTTTTTCTGTATGAATGCCAGTCTTCAAGAACCCTGTATATTAAATTACAGTCACATCGGTGGGAAAATGCCGCTAAAGCCTTCAAAATACCGAAAATTGGTCGGAATGATTATATGGGTACTATACTAACATGTAAACCGATATTAAAAAAATGTTGGTAGGAAGATTTGACACCCAATGAACTTGGCAACTTGGGTCAATATTGATATGATGTTTTTTTGATAGGGAGACTTTCTACTCATTGCCTCATGCCCAAACTCCCACCAAAATACCAATATTTTGGATGTAGCGTTATATGGGGACTAAGCGGAAACATGGACCATTATTGATAATTTTTGGGTAGGGAGATTTTCTGCACAATGAGAACCCAAAATATTAAATTACAGTTGGATAGTTTGACAAACGTGTCAAAAGCTGCACAATATCGAATCTTTTGAGGAAACTTTTTATGGGGTATGCCCTGAAAAATGGGCCGATATATTCCATTTTCAGTATCATATATCCAAGGACTAGTAGCAATGTATGACAAAATGATAAAGCTCTATCTTAAATGTAGCGAACTCTATCTTGATTTCAACAGAAGAGCAAACGAAAGCTGATTTTAATTCTGATCTGGCGAATATTTCCAACCGTTGCAAACGAATATTACGACTTCGTCTTGTGGTGGAGCAGAGTTACATTTTTCACAGTCTTTGTGCATATGTCTGTAATAGGCAAAAGGAAACGAGGTAGACACATGGTTCCTTTTGATAATATGCATAGAATCACTTTTTAAGTCGATTTATGCATGTCCGTCCGTCTGT
Organism: Musca vetustissima; assembly: GCF_032173495.1. NCBI lineage: Eukaryota > Metazoa > Arthropoda > Insecta > Diptera > Muscidae > Musca > Musca vetustissima. The sequence continues at coordinate 7,427 of NW_026875957.1, forward strand.
CGGTCTGTTGGTGTTAAGTTTTAAAAAAATACAGGTCGTATTTATAATCCGAATTGGATGAAATTTGGCATAGCTCATTTATTTGGCCCAAGGACGAACCCTATTGAAATTGGGTAAATTGTACGAAATTTGGCATAACGTACTGAATTGATCCTAGAATGATGCCTGCCAATTTTCGTGAAAATCGGTTTAGATTTAGATATAGCTCCCATATATAGTTTCGTCCGATTTAATGTAAATGGTGCACCAATGCCCCAATATATCTTTCGATTTGCACGAAATTTGGCATAACAGACTGAATTGAGACTAGAGTGATGTCTGCCAAGTTTCGTGGAAATCGGTTCAGATTTTGATATAGCTCCTATATATAGTTTCGTCCGATTTAATGTAAATGGTGCACCAAAGCCGCTATATATCTTTCGATTTGCACGAAATTTGGCATATCATACTGAATTAAGCCTAGAATGATGTCTGCCAAGTTTCGTGGAAATCGGTCTAGATTTAGATATAGCTCCCATATATAGTTTCGTACGATTTTATGTAAATGATGCACCAAAGTCCCTATATATCTTTCGATTTGCACGAAATTCGGCATAACGTACTGAATAGAGCCTAGAATGATGTGTGCTGAGTTTCGTGAAAATCGGTTCAGATCTAAATATATATATATATATATTTTGTCCGATTTAATGTAAATAAAGTACCAAAGTTCTTATATTGCAAAGCGTACTGAATTTAGTCCAGAATGATGTGTGTCAAGTTTCGGGAAAATCGGTTGAGATTTAGATATTGCTCCCTTATATATTATCGATTAATGTTAAGGGAACCCCCCCCCCCCTCCATTCTCGATTTGAATTTTTTAAGATTTTCAATGGGCTGGTAAATCAATACCAATGCTTTTTAAGGTTTGTAACTTTGCACATATATAATTGAAGATTTAAAAAAGAAGAAAAATAATTTACAAAAAATTTTTGTTATTGTTTTGTTGTTGTTTTTTGTAATTAAAGAAAAGTCCTTTTTTTGATGGCGGGCATGATAACTCCTCACTGGAACATCGGAATCCGAAAATTCCAACGGTGTTAGAAAGAGTACATGTCTGGCTCTCGTATGAACTAGGATTATTGACTTCGCTCTAAAATTAACCAAATCGTGGACCTTTGAAAAAATATTTTTGGAAAATCGCCGATTTTTGACCAAAAACCAAATTAAAAAATAAGGAAGATCTTCACCGATTGGCTTTATCCTAGTTCATACGAGAGCTATACTCTCCCAGAGAAACGTTGCAAAATTTGGAACCGATTGGATTATTAGTTTTTGAGTTATCGTGCCCGCCATTCGCAAAAAAATGTTTAGAGAAAAACGCGTTTCAAGTTTGAGAAACCCTTTAGCCGTCAGTTGATGTTGACACAATAAATCGGCTATATCTTCAACAGTTCTTGAGATTTTCACTTGAAATTTTGTAGAGACATTCTTTAATCAGTGTAGATTCGAATTATATCAACAAAAATTTTGACTCCGAGAATGGGGGGGGGGGGGGTCCCCTTAAGTAACTGACGCACCAATGGTGCAATATATGGCTAATAGGAACAAAAAGTACTGAAATTAGTATAACATCACCCGTGACAAGTTTCGTTGAAATCGGTTCATATTTGGATATAGCTTCCATATATATTTTCGTCCGATTTTAAGTAAATGGTGCATCAAACTCTTCATGTTTGTCAGATTGACATGAAATTTTGCATTACGTACAATATTGAGTATAGAATAAGGTAGTTGTGTATTCTAGATGTACAGACGTAGCCCAACGGATGTCCTATTGATATTGTGTCGAATGTATCAAACGAATGACATGTTTATGGATTGATCTAAGTCGATTCACATTTAGATAAATATCACATATTTTATTTCATCGAATTTCATATTAATAGTCCTGTTTAATATACTCATAGTGGTGAAGGGTATCATATAGTCGGCCCGTTCAACTTTATTACTTTCCTTACTGGTTTGGATATATGTTTAAAGTTTTGTCGAATTTAGTCCTTTAAATCAACAGTAAGCTTGAAAAGAATATATATTTTTTATTTAGCGCACTGAAATTTGTGAACCTAAACTGAAATATATTAATATTTGCCTAAGAAAATAATTTGTTGTGTTCATTATATAAATTAATTGCTTACAATTTAACAAAGTCCTTTGAAATGCAAACATTTCGTGAAAATATCTTTTGCGTCAGAATGTAAAGACAAGATGTAATAATTATAAATTTTACATCCGCACTTTTGTCGAATAATGAACAAAAATCGAACAAAAAACCTCAAGACCCACGAAAATTGAAATATTGAATGTATGATGTCTGATGTCTAGTCGTTCCACAACAAATTTCATAAAAAAACAATCAAAAACAATAAAAAAAATCATTTTTTCTAATGTAAATCAAATAATTTACAAATAGTTCGGAAAGCAACATTTGTGAAGATGTGTTTCTGTGTGTGCGAGTTTTTATATTTTTCATTGTTTGTTCGATTTTTATTTTGGCGTTTATCGTACGTCAGTCAGTCAGCCTGCCCATCCGTGCGTCCGTTCGTCGTGTGGTATTTGGTTTGATTTTTGTGTATTTTTTTTTCACATTTCACAGTAGTCGTCGTCTATTTATAAAAATGAGATTTTTCTTCTTGAAATTGTTGTTTTTGTGCTTTTTGTTTTTCTGTTTGCTGTTGTTTATGTGTACGCTTTATTTTCTTATTGTTATCTTTCGAATTTCGCAAAAAAAAGCGAAAAAAAAATTTTTAATGTTTAATTTTCTTCTTTTACAAAACAACAAACAAATTGTTTTTCCCAAGAAAAAAGGTCAAGAGGTCTTTCATATATTGAAGTCACTGAACAATATTAAAACATTAAAAAGACCTCTCACAAGTCTCCTATAGCTAGCAAATATTTTAGTGGTATACCGTCTGAAAGGAGACCCAAAGACCTTCTAGGCTTTATATCATTCTGGAGGTCTTCTGTAGTTAATATAGGTAATATATATTCTAGACATCTATGAAGTTCTCTAATATAGGACTTCTTCAGCTAAAATACCTTGTGGAGTACTTCTAAAGCTTTTATGTAGCTCGAATCTATTTAGATGATCTCCAGCAGTTCTTTTAGATATAATTCTTTAGATATATTATAGCAGGTTATATGATTTATATAGTTAGAAACCCTTCTAGAGGTCTTCTATAGTGAGTAGAGCTCCAATCAACCGTTAACGCCTAAAACCTTATACTAAGTCTTTGAAAAACTAGAAGGCCTTGTTGAGGTCTTATTTAACTAAAATATAGTATGGAAGCATTATAACGTTACAAGATCTCCGAAAATCACCAAACTTTTTAGAGATCTTTCGCGGGTATTCCATTGCTGGAAAACGCTCTAGTATCTTCAAGAGGTATTCGTTACCTAGAACCCGAAGAACTACAAAAGATCTTTCAGAGTTATACTAATTAATTTGCCTAAAGCTTCTGCATATTAGAAGACCTTGATAGATCTTCTTATCGAAGACGAAATATAGGCTTTACAGAGCTTTCTGAAGGCTGAAATACCATACGTGGCTAGGAAACGTTATGGAGATCGATCTTCTGTAGCTAAAATACGTTCTAAGGATATTCTCTATCTCGAATACAATATATATTGTTCTAGAACTAGAAGAACAACAAGAGGTCTTTCAAAGTTCTTCTAAGTAATCTGCCTAAAAAGTCTTCTAAAACTAGAAGATCTTGTAGAGGTATTCTTAACCCTAAAAATTGTATGCAGACGTTCTAAAGTTCTAAAATCTCCTATACGGAAAAGATCTCCTATAGCTAGACGGTTCAAAGATATCCTATAGCTCGAAGATTAACTATAGGCATCATCTGGACGCTGAAAGAGATAGATTTTTTCTAAGCTCGAGGTTTTGCAGATCTTCTGAAACAAACAAGTTCATTCAGAGCTCTAATAATTAATCTGCTTAAAATGTTACTAAAACTTTTAGACCTTGTACAGGTCTTATTCAAATAAAAATAAGCCTGTAGACATTCTAAAATTAGAAGATTTCCTAGATGACCTTTTTGAGTTAAAACGGCTTCAAAAGCTCGATGATCAAATGTAGGCGACCCAAAGACCTTTTAGGACGAGATGACGTTCTGGAGGCCTTTTGTAGTTAATATATATTCTAGACTTATATGAAGTCCTCTAATATTGGACTTTTGAGCTAAAATAGCTTTTGGAGTTCTCTTATATAGCAGGCATCTATATATAATATTCTAGAGCAAGAAAAAGATCTTGCGAGGGTCTTTCATAGCTGGTGTGTCTTATGAATAATTGAGGAGTTATATCTACCAAAAAAACCTTCTTAAATCTTCTATATATGAAACACCTTATAAAATGTTTCTGGATGGTTCGAGATTATCTTTAGGAAAGTTAACAGAAAGCTTTTTAGAATCATCGATAAGGAGTAGGGTTAGAAAATATAGCTGAGGCATTTTATGAGACCAGTGACTGCGAAAGCTAAGATTATTTCTAGATAATTTCTTTGAGTAGGACCGTGGTCTTCTGTAATATGTCAAACTTTTCAAAGAACTTCAATGACAAGGAGAACTTTTTGAGGTCAACATAATGGTGGAACTAGAGGCTGGTAAGGCTGAAAAATATTTTTAAAAAATGTACGCATAGCTTAGGACCCCATGAAAAATGTCTTTTAAAAATATTAGCATTGTTAACACTTAAAAAGTAGTTTTAAACCAGTGAGCGGAGCAGTATATGAAAATCTAACATTCTGTGGTTCTATATTCTGAGATTGGGCTATATTTCGCGATATTTGCACACTTTTGACTGGCTGGAGGTCAGCAAATGTTACTAATAATCAGTACAGTCCCTCTAATTACTTCATCGTGGGTTGTGTTGTGATGTTCGGCTTTCGACTCGAAAAGTACAAATAATTAAGTTTTACGTCCACTTCATCCGAAAAATTATTATCTGATCATCACCTAACATTTTAGGCGTTGTCCTTGACCATAACTGGAATCTCATGGAAATTTTCAAAGCGATCAGATGTCCGTGAAAATAAATTTAAATTTATCTCACAATATTTATTTTTACGTTTTCCAACACTGTATTTTCCAACGAGTTAAATTTAAATTTGAATGCAAGGGATAAGAGGGTTTGGCCCCACTGTGGGAAAACGGCGGGGACTAGAATATTGTGGTGTACATTTTCGAAAAGGGCATCGAAAATGCTTCTAGGCCAAATTTTTCCCGAAGCTCTGTGGCTTTTCTTAGACCCACAGTGGCCAGATTTAAATTCCATATAAGGGGACAATAGGTTAGGTCCCACTGTGGGAAAACGGCCGGGACTAGAATATTGTGGTATGCATTTCCGAAAAGGGCATCGAAAATGCTTCTAGGCCAAATTTTTCCCGAAGCTCTGTGGCTTTTCTTAGACCCACAGTGGCCAGATTTGAATTCCATATAAGGGGACAATAGGTTAGGTCCCACTGTGGGAAAACGGCCGGGACTAGAATATTGTGGTATGCATTTCCGAAAAGGGCATCGAAAATGCTTCTAGGCCAAATTTTTCCCGAAGCTCTGTGGCTTTTCTTAGACCCACAGTGGCCAGATTTGAATTCCATATAAGGGGACAATAGGTTAGGTCCCACTGTGGGAAAACGGCCGGAACTAGAATATTGTGGTATGCATTTTCGAAAAGGGCATCGAAAATGCTTCTAGGCCAAATTTTTCCCGAAGCTCTGTGGCTTTTCTTAGACCCACAGTGGCCAGATATAAATTCCATATAAGGGGACAATAGGTTAGGTCCCACTGTGGGAAAACGGCCGGGACTAGAATATTGTGGTATGCATTTCCGAAAAGGGCATCGAAAATGCTTCTAGGCCAAATTTTTCCCGAAGCTCTGTGGCTTTTCTTAGACCCACAGTGGCCAGATATAAATTCCATATAAGGGGACAATAGGTTAGGTCCCACTGTGGGAAAACGGCCGGGACTAGAATATTGTGGTATGCATTTCCGAAAAGGGCATCGAAAATGCTTCTAGGCCAAATTTTTCCCGAAGCTCTGTGGCTTTTCTTAGACCCACAGTGGCCAGATTTGAATTCCATATAAGGGGACAATAGGTTAGGTCCCACTGTGGGAAAACGGCCGGGACTAGAATATTGTGGTATGCATTTCCGAAAAGGGCATCGAAAATGCTTCTAGGCCAAATTTTTCCCGAAGCTCTGTGGCTTTTCTTAGACCCACAGTGGCCAGATTTGAATTCCATATAAGGGGACAATAGGTTAGGTCCCACTCATTTTCGAAAAGGGCATCGAAAATGCTTCTAGGCCAAATTTTTCCCGAAGCTCTGTGGCTTTTCTTAGACCCACAGTGGCCAGATATAAATTCCATATAAGGGGACAATAGGTTAGGTCCCACTGTGGGAAAACGGCCGGGACTAGAATATTGTGGTATGCATTTCCGAAAAGGGCATCGAAAATGCTTCTAGGCCAAATTTTTCCCGAAGCTCTGTGGCTTTTCTTAGACCCACAGTGGCCAGATATAAATTCCATATAAGGGGACAATAGGTTAGGTCCCACTGTGGGAAAACGGCCGGGACTAGAATATTGTGGTATGCATTTCCGAAAAGGGCATCGAAAATGCTTCTAGGCCAAATTTTTCCCGAAGCTCTGTGGCTTTTCTTAGACCCACAGTGGCCAGATTTGAATTCCATATAAGGGGACAATAGGTTAGGTCCCACTGTGGGAAAACGGCCGGGACTAGAATATTGTGGTATGCATTTCCGAAAAGGGCATCGAAAATGCTTCTAGGCCAAATTTTTCCCGAAGCTCTGTGGCTTTTCTTAGACCCACAGTGGCCAGATTTGAATTCCATATAAGGGGACAATAGGTTAGGTCCCACTGTGGGAAAACGGCCGGAACTAGAATATTGTGGTATGCATTTTCGAAAAGGGCATCGAAAATGCTTCTAGGCCAAATTTTTCCCGAAGCTCTGTGGCTTTTCTTAGACCCACAGTGGCCAGATATAAATTCCATATAAGGGGACAATAGGTTAGGTCCCACTGTGGGAAAACGGCCGGGACTAGAATATTGTGGTATGCATTTCCGAAAAGGGCATCGAAAATGCTTCTAGGCCAAATTTTTCCCGAAGCTCTGTGGCTTTTCTTAGACCCACAGTGGCCAGATTTGAATTCCATATAAGGGGACAATAGGTTAGGTCCCACTGTGGGAAAACGGCCGGGACTAGAATATTGTGGTATGCATTTCCGAAAAGGGCATCGAAAATGCTTCTAGGCCAAATTTTTCCCGAAGCTCTGTGGCTTTTCTTAGACCCACAGTGGCCAGATTTGAATTCCATATAAGGGGACAATAGGTTAGGTCCCACTGTGGGAAAACGGCCGGAACTAGAATATTGTGGTATGCATTTTCGAAAAGGGCATCGAAAATGCTTCTAGGCCAAATTTTTCCCGAAGCTCTGTGGCTTTTCTTAGACCCACAGTGGCCAGATATAAATTCCATATAAGGGGACAATAGGTTAGGTCCCACTGTGGGAAAACGGCCGGGACTAGAATATTGTGGTATGCATTTCCGAATTCTGTAGCATGAGAACGGGTAGAGCTAAAAACTTGAAATTTGGAATGCGAATTAGGGTTGGGAAGTAGGGTCGATATAAGGATATGGTTTTGAAACCGTGTACTCATGTGTACGAAAAGTACTATATGGTACTATATTTGGTACAAATTTGATTTGGAGGTACAAATGGAGCTAGAATCCTGAAAATTGAAAGTAATATTACCGTCGGAGTATAGGATTGTGATATTTACGTAGTTTTGGAAATTTGTTACTTATGTGTACGAAAAGTACTAAATCGTACTATAATTGGTACAATTTGGATTTGGGTGAACCGATAGAGCGGGAACAATAAAATTTGGAGTCAGGATCACTGTAGGGGTGTAGGATTGGGGTCAGGACTCAGTTTAAGACATTATTACTTATGGGTACTATATGGTACTAAATTTGGTACAATTTGAATTTTAGGTGAACAAATTGAGCTAGAATCATGAAATTTGGAGACAGGATCATTGTTGAGGTGTAAGATTGAGATATGTAGGGAGTTCTAAAAATTTGTACTAATGTGTACTAAATTTGGTACAATTTAATTTGTGGGTGAACCGATAAAGTTGGAATCCTGAAATTTAGATTTTGGAGCACTATGGGGATGTTGGTTTGGGTTAAGTTGGAAGTTTTTGAAATACGTACTAAATGGTACTAAATTTGGTACAATTTGAATTTTAGGTGAACCAATTGAGCTAGAATCATGAAATTTGGAGTCAGGATCATAGTTGAGGTTTAAGATTGAGATATGTAGGGAGTTTTAAAAATTTGTACTAATGTGTACTAAATTTGGTACAATTTTAATTGTGGGTGAACCGATGAAATTGGAATCCTGAAACTTGGATTTAGGATCACTGTGGGGGTGTTGGTTTGAGTTATGTAGGAAGTTTTTGAAATTCGTACTAAATGGTACTAAATTTGGTACAATTAGAATTGTGGGTGAACCGATAGAGTTGAAATCCTGAAATTTAGATTTTGGAGCACTGTGGGGGTGTTGGTTTGGGTTAAGTTGGAAGTTTTTGAAATTCGTACTAAATTTGGTCCAATTTGAATTTTAGGTGAACCAATTGAGCTAGAATCATGAAATTTGGAGTCAGGATCATAGTTGAGGTTTAAGATTGAGATATGTAGGGAGTTTTAAAAATTTGTACTAATGTGTACTAAATTTGGTACAATTTTAATTGTGGGTGAACCGATGGAATTGGAATCCTGAAACTTGGATTTAGGATCACTGTGGGGGTGTTGGTTTGAGTTAAGTAGGAAGTTTTTGAAATTCGTACTAAATGGTACTAAATTTGGTACAATTTGAATTTTAGGTGAACCAATTGAGCTAGAATCATGAAATTTGGAGTCAGGATCATTGTTGAGGGTTAGGATTGAGATATGTAGGGAGCTTTAAAAATTTGTACTAATGTGTACTAAATTTGGTACAATTTAAATAGTAGGTGAACCGATAGAGTTGGAATCCTGAAACTTGGATTTAGGATCACTGTGGGGGGTAGGATTGGGGTATGCAAGAAGTTTGGGAATTAGTACTACTGTGTACTAAATTTGGTACAATTTGAATTGTGAGTGAACTGATAGAGTTTGAATCCTAAAACATGAATTTAGCATCACTGTGGGGGTGTAGGACCGGGGTATGTAGGAAGTGTTGAAATTTTGTATTACTTTGTACTAAATTTTGTACACTTTGAATTGTGGGCGAACCGATAGAATTGGTATCTTGAAACTTGGATTTAGGATCATTGTGGGGGTGTAGGATTGGGGTATGTAGGAAGTTTTACAAATTCGTAGAAATGTGTACTAAATTTTTTTACAATTTAAATTTTTGGTGCACCAATACAGCTAGAATCCTGAAATTTGGAGTTAGGGTTACAGTTTGGGTTACAGTTTCAAAATAGTACCAACTGTGGATTTGAGTAAACCAATAGAGCTAGAATCTTGAAATTTGAAGGTAGGATCACTGTCGGGGTGTAGTATTGGGCTATGTAGAAAGTTTTGGACATTCGTAATAATGTTTACTAAATGGTACCAAATGGTGGTTAGGAAGTTTTGGAAATGTCTACTAATGTGTACTAAATGGCACTAGATTTGGCACAGTTTGGATTAAAAGTTAACCGATAGAGCTGAAATCTTGAAATTGAGTAATAAGATTTTCATTGGATTGCATGATGTAGGTAGTAATGCAAATTTGTACCTATGTGTATTAAATTGCACTAAATTTGAAACAAATTGGATTTAGAATCCTGAAATTTGAAATTAAGATTGGGGTATGTGGGAAGTGTTGGAAATTCGTATGTTAATGTAGGAAGTTATGACAATTTATATATTTATGTTTACTAACTGGTACTTAATTTGGATTTGGGTGAAGCTATATTTGAAATTTGGAAATTTAACTAAATGACACAAAATTTTGTATAGTGCTTGATTTATTTTGCGGTCAGAATTTGTGTGTAGGGTTGAGTACTATAAGATAACATTGGTACTAAACGGTTTTAAAAGTGTTAATATTGGTTGGTATTGGGTTTTAAATACTTCCCACATTCGCTGACGAAGTAGCGGGTATATGCTTTCGCTGTGCGAAATTTCGTGCAAATCGAAGGATATATATTGACTTTGGTGCACCATTTACATTAAATCGGACGAAAATATATATGGGAGCTATATCTAAATCTGAACCGATTTCAACGAAACTTGCCGGAGTTTTTTTATATTAATTTCAGTACATTGTACAAAATTGTGTGCCAGTCGGAAAAAATTAGGTCTTTAGTGCACAAATTACATAGAATCGTAAGATAATATTATGGGAGCTATATCTAAATCTGAATCGATTTACACAAAACTTAACATACATCATTTTAGACTTAATTCAGTATGTTCTGCCAAATTTCTTGCAAATCGAAAAATATGTAGGGACTGTGGTGCACCATTTACATTAAATCTGACGAAAATATATGTGGGAGCTATATCTAATTCTGAACCGATTTTCATGAAACGTAACACACATCATTCTAGACTTAATTCAGTACGCTATACCACATTCCGTGCAAATCACACACGTTCAAATCGAAAAATATGTAGGCACTTTGGCACACCATTTGCCATAAATCGGACGAAAATACATATAGAAGCTATATCTAAATCTGAACCGATTTTCACAAAATTTAACACACATCATTCTAGACTTAATTCAGTGCGCTATGCCAAATTCCGTTCAAATCGAAGAATATGTTGGCACTTTGGCACACCATTTAACTTAAATCGGACGAAAATATATGTGGAAGCTATATCTTAATCTGAACCGATTTTCTTGAAACTTAGCACACGTCATTTTAGACTCAATTAAGTACGATTTGATAAATTTCGTGCAAATCGAAAGGGAACTTGGTGCACCATTTACATTAAATCGGAAGAACATATATATGGGAGCTATATCTAAATTTGAATCGATTTTCCCCATTTCAATAGGGCTCGTCCTTGGACCAAATAGATGAGCTGTGTCAAATTTCATTCAATTCGGATCATAAACGTGACGTGCACTTTGTTTCCAATTTAACCCAGAATCGATTCAGAAAGTGATTCTATGCATATTCTCAAAAGGATTTAATTTGGTTTTTTGTAGTCGTATGTGGTAAAAAAACGACTACAAAAAACCAAATTACAGAGAATTCGGTTGGAAAAAGTGCGGAAGAACGCAAAAATACCGAAAATGGGGGGGGTACCCTTATATGGGGGCTTGCCAAAAAAATGGACCTATATTAATAATTTTTATGGAGAGATTTGCAACCCAATAAAAACTCAAAGTACTAAATTACAGCCAAATCGGTTGAAAGATACTATAAAAACCCCCAAAATGACGAAAATTTCGGGGTACTGTTATATGGGGAACATGATCTGCCTGCAAACAAAAGACGATT
>NW_026875958.1:0-19131 GCF_032173495.1 Musca vetustissima
ATGTCATCGGTGTAGGCGAGTAACATGTGTTGTTTGGTGTTCTGTTTCTGTTCACCTTTGCTTCTCGTATGTCCTTTTCCAGCAGGATGTTAAAAAGTTCACACGACAAACAGTCACTTTGTCTCCACACTCGTCCGGTATTAAATGGGTTCCGAGAGGTCCTTTCCGACTTTAACTGTTGATTTTGTGCCAGATAAAGTTATATTGCATAGCCGAATTAATTTTGCAGGAATGCCAAACGTAGACATGGCTTTAAACACCTCTGAACGGATAGGGCTGTCGTATGCGGCTTCATAGTCGACGAATAGATGGAATGTTCCGATGTGTTTTTCGTAGGTTTTTTTCATGATTTGGCGCCTTAAAAAATATTCTTTAAAAAATCCATAGAGCCTTAAAAAAATATTCTTTAAAAAATCCATAGAGCCTTAAAAAATATTCTTTAAAAAATCTATAGAGCCTTAAAAAAATATTCTTTAAAAAATCCATAGAGCACTGAAAAAATATTCTTTAAAAAATCCACGCCTTAGAAGAGCACTGAAAAAATATTCTTTAAAAAATCCACGCCTTAGAAGAGCACTGAAAAAATATTCTTTAAAAAATCCACGCCTTAGAAGAGCACTGAAAAAATATTCTTTAAAAAATCCACGCCTTAGAAGAGCACTGAAAAAATATTCTTTAAAAAATCCACGCCTTAGAAGAGCACTGAAAAAATATTCTTTAAAAAATCCACGCCTTAGAAGAGCACTGAAAAAATATTCTTTAAAAAATCCACGCCTTAGAAGAGCACTGAAAAAATATTCTTTAAAAAATCCACGCCTTAGAAGAGCACTGAAAAAATATTCTTTAAAAAATCCACGCCTTAGAAGAGCACTGAAAAAATATTCTTTGAAAAAAAAATCCACGCCTTAGAAGAGCACTGAAAAAATATTCTTTAAAAAATCCACGCCTTAGAAGAGCACTGAAAAAATATTCTTTAAAAAATCCACGCCTTAGAAGAGCACTGAAAAAATATTCTTTAAAAAATCCACGCCTTAGAAGAGCACTGAAAAAATATTCTTTAAAAAATCCACGCCTTAGAAGAGCACTGAAAAAATATTCTTTAAAAAATCCACGCCTTAGAAGAGCACTGAAAAAATATTCTTTAAAAAATCCACGCCTTAGAAGAGCACTGAAAAAATATTCTTTAAAAAATCCACGCCTTAGAAGAGCACTGAAAAAATATTCTTTAAAAAATCCACGCCTTAGAAGAGCACTGAAAAAATATTCTTTAAAAAATCCACGCCTTAGAAGAGCACTGAAAAAATATTCTTTAAATAATCCACGCCTTAGAAGAGCACTGAAAAAATATTCTTTAAAAAATCCCCGCCTTTTTTGATATTCTGACGTCTGATCGTACCATGGGTTTCTTGATGGTGGTTTTTGGTACCCAAGTGTTGCTTTTGCTGAAGTTTTTAAGGAGTGTGCAATTCTTTGCCAATTGGCTTCTATACTATTATCGGGACAAGAAGTGCTTTCGTAAAGCAGGTGGGTAAGTTGAGCGGAGTAGGCTTCTGCTACCTGTTGGGTTTGCAGCTTTTTAGACGTCCAGTTTCCGTGTTATCGCACCTGTGCTGCTACGTGTTTATCGCACCTTTGCTGCTACATTAAGACGGGTGCGAACCTTGGCTGCCACGCCACGCCTATTGTAGTCGTTGGAAAAAATTATTCTTTCAAAATCCATAAAGTAAAAAAAAACAAATTATTTTTTCCCTTAATGTTCCACATATTTTTCCCAAATATTATTAAAATATTTCAAGTCCTCTAACTCCTCGACAATCCATTAAATTATTACATCCCTCGGTGGGATGATCTTCTTCCTTTTTCCATATTGTTTCCCTTTCACATAATAAGCCAATTAAAATCGAAAAAAGACAAGGAAGTACTTGGATCATTGAATAGAGGAGTCTATCTCCGAGCAGGAGGTTATTTACATTCACTTACATTCAGTTTATTTATGAGAAGATAAAAATAAATCACAACTATCCAACGTTGTTAACCTAATGCCACCAACAAATCCGCTAAGAATGTTCCGTGGAGCATCTTCCAAGAAGGAGTCGCATCGTTGTCTATGGCATATCGCTTTCACCTTTCAGGAGTTCTTGTTTTTGTTGATTTCTGTTGCTGCAGCTGCATAGCCTCAATGGAGACTTAGTTTGTGTTTGTGTGCATAGCTTATTCTTCGAATCCGAGAAACAGCATCTTCACCGACATATTATAAGATGCAACGGCACACACCCTTCCATCCCCGCAAATGTTTGTCAAGAGTTTAGAGCCAAACAAATGAATGAATGAATGGAAGAAAGGCTGACATAATTTTCATTTTCTTTTGCATTTTTGAATGCGAAATAAAAGGGAAATTTTATAAAAAGAAATAATAACGACGACTACGATGTGGTATTATTATTTTTTCTGTCATCATTCTGCGCCAGAACTGCAACTAATCCATCGTTCATAAAAAAACCTGAATTTGTTCTTCAGTCTTGTTCTACCTTATACTTATGTTGCATAACATTTCCTGATTTCACTTTTTTCATTGCTTTGCGTTGCATTCAAATGTCGGCAAAAGGGGATTGGTGTTCGGTATGCCTAATAGAAATTCAACAAACGGGAAGTACAGCGAATCCTTTCAAGTAGGGTTAGTTATGAAAATGATTTATTGCCTGAGTTTTTGTTTGCAGCTGGATGAAGTAGAAGAAGCAGCAGAAGGTGCACATAACATGAGTTGCTGCTATCGATGTGTTTACACAGAAGATAGTAGATTAATTTTGAAGCCCTCGAAGTACACTTCTAAGTTTAGTTCCAACTTACTATTTTGACCGAGATGTAATTTATGTTCACAAAGGATAATTTTATGTGAAGTATTTATTTTTTATTGGATGGTTGGATAGCAGAAACTTTAATTAAATAACACTGTGCAATATTATACAAAACCAGTAAGAGGAGCAGTATAGTCGGACGATGCCGCCTATACGATACCTAACTGTCTGCTGTTATTTATTCCAAGCCTGGGAAATATTTCGTGATACTTGCAAACCTCTTGCACCTCCTCCTTACACTGACATTTTTCCCGAATATTTCTAGTAATCAGTACAGCCCTTCTCCAGATTCCTTTCACCGTGATTTGTGTTATGATGTTCGGCTTATAATTGTGACCTATAGATTAGCCCGAAAAAAAAACAAAAACATTAAATTTTCGCTACATTTCATCCCAAAATTTGTATCTGATCAATGTAAAGGTCAACCAGTCCACTTCGATACTTGGATATCCTATCAACTTCTCGGGTCTATGTCTCTCAGGTGTAAATATATACGCCATAGTATACAATTTTTCTCATTATTTACACAAAAGTCAGGGTCCATTTGACCCGCTAACTAATGATCGATCTTTACAAAAAAAGACGTTCCTAATCTTTGGCCCGATCCCCTTCTCCATGTAAAATTTCGCGATGTTTGGGATTGCGGTCTCTGGTTCGATCAGAAAAACTGACAAAAATTAAGTATTTGGTCCATTTCGTCCTATAAATATTAACCGATCTTTACCAAATGCGCAATTTCGTGAAGATTGTCCATAAATGTGGCCTGTATCGTGTTAATAACAAATTATAATGGGCAGACGCGCTGACGGATGGACACACATGTCTAGATCGACTCAGCTAGTCGATATATGATGATCGGTATATTAAAGATGGGTCTAGGACAAATATTTCGCGACGTTTCAAACTCTTGGGGCTGCACAAAGCCCCCTGACAATATAGTTGTGTATGGTATACAAATATTAGGATTTTTTCATAGAAATTTTCCAGAACTTTTTTCGATAAATTACATAAAACTTTATTTTTTGAGCATTATGTCATAGAATGAAATATTCTACGTCAAATATAACTAAAGGCCTCGAAACAAACTGCATAAATTAAATTCAAATTTTATACTTTAATAAAAATTCAAACCTTTTCCAAATAAATTGGAAACTAGCCCCCGTATATTCTCTGAAGAAAATGTTGCCAATGAAATAATTATTGTACATTAAACTTCATTTAGGCATGTCCGTCTGTTCATTGAAATCACGATAGATGTCACAATTTTTTAGTATTTTGCAGGAGCATTATTCAACTGAAAAGGCTTTATTTTGCATGTCAGATTCATGAAAGCAGATATACTTCTATGCTAAAAAGGTCCCGCCCAATTTTCATCTAGGTTTGGTAAAACAAGCAAATAACTTTCAGGTTCTATTATTCGATTTATGTAAGGTATACGTTTTTATCAATGAAGAGGTCGATCTAAATACACCATCTTAGGAAAGTAGGTTTATACAAATATTACGATTTGCAAAGTTTGAATCAAACCTTGACATTGAATTAACAGCATTTCAAAATATCGACACTTTGTGGGAAAGGTACCAGATGGAGTGGATCGATGGGTTCCATCTTCTATGTTCAATTAAGTTTGAAAGAAATATTACGATGTACACATTTGACAGCAAATTGTATATTCCATACAATTGTTATTGGATCAACAAATTTTCAAAATATTGACCCATTGTGGGGGAGTGGATTAATTGGTCCCATGGCTAGGTAAAAATATTACGATGTGCAATGTTTGGATGACATTTGGATATTCCGTTCGCCAAAATGTTGACTCATTGTGGGGGAGGTACTAGAACGAGTGGACGATTTGATTAATCTTCGAACATAATTTGAGTTTGAAAGAAATATCATGTAGCACAATTTGGATCAAATCGGACATTCCATTCGCCTTATATGAGTTTTATAAATATGTGCCAAAAGAAGTCGATCAATGGATCTAAACTTTGGAACTGATCTAGGTAGAGAGGTTGTACAAAGTTTGCTTCAAAGTGGATATTACGTTCGCATGTTAATAAAATTTGTTTTCAGCAACATTTTGGTAATTTTGTGGGCAAGATACCAAATTGATTGAACCGATTTTTCGATATAATATCCATCGAACAGGATTTAGGGTTGGAAAAATATTACGATATGCAAAGTTTGAATGAGATCGATTAATCCCTTAGAGAGCTATCGTGCGCAACAGCCATTCCGATAAATGGATAGACATTTGTAAATTAACTCCAAATTGTTTAAAACCAATATTTTGATGAGGTCTATTTTTGTCGCATGGTTTTGAATGAATGAATGATTCGTAGCGGAGCTTATAAAAGATTTGTAGGCGCGTCGATCTAGGGCGCATCTCATCCAATTTGAAAGACCATTTTCCGAGATGTTGTATTCTACTTGATTTTTCCATCGGATTCGTGGCCTTCCCCTTATGTGTGAACCATCATTTGGCTCGCTTTTATATACCTTTTGAGCTGAGCATCTTCATCCATTCTCACAACGTAGCCTAACCAACGTAGTTGCTGCAGCACGATACGTTTGGCAATGCGATGTTCGAGAATGGATAGTACAACAACAATTCTTCTCTAAAACACTCCATGAGCTACATCATCTGCTTGCGTCAGACCCATACAACAGCACGGGTAATATCAGCGTCTTGTAGAGTGTGAGCTTGGTCTGGCGAGAGGTGGGCTTGCTTTTGAGACCACAGTAGCATATTTTGGCCAACACTATTCTCCTCCGGATTTCAAAGTTGAGGTTATTAGTTTTGTTTATGGCGTTATCGAGGTATATAAAATCGTTCACTTACTCGAAGCTGTAGTTTTCAAGTTCCACAGTTGGTCCTAGTCTAGTGGACGGCTTGCGCGTTGATACCGTCAGTTTGGTCTTTTCGCCTTTGGCCAACAGAGTGCCATTTCTGTTCACCTATGCCTCTCGTATAACCTTTTCCACTAGGATGTTAAAAAGGTCACACGACAAACTACCGCTTTCAATGTTCGACCCATTATGTCGATCTCGTCGGTGTAGGCGAGTAACATGTGTTGTTTGGTGTACAAAGTGTCATTTCTGTTCACTTTTGCCTCTCGTATGACCTTTTCCAGCAGGATATTAAAAAGGTCACACGACAAACTGTCACCTTGTCTGAATGCTCGTTCGATATTGAAGGGATCCGAGAGGTCCTTCCTGTCTTTAACTGCTGACCTTGTGCCAGTTAAAGTTATCCTACATAGCCGTATTAACTTTACAGGAATACCAAACGCAGATATAGCTTTAAACACCTCTAAGAGGGCTGGGCGGTCGAATGCGGCTTCATAGTCGACGAATAGGTGGAAGGTGTCGATGTGTTTTTCATGGTTTTTTTTTAGAATTTGGTGCAGAGAGAAAATCTGGTCAATGGTGAATTTTTCTGGTCTGAAGCCGAATTGGTATGGTCCAATAATGTCATTGACCCTTGGCTTTAGTCGTTCACACAGCACAACGGGATAGAACTTTATATGCGATGGGAATGAGACTAATTCCTCTATAAATGACATATCATCTTGGCTCCTTTATTATGCACGGGATGTTTGTTCACAGGATGCTGTGTTTCCAATCATTGGGCATGTATTCCTTTAGCCAAATTGTTCTAATCAGTTGGTACATGCTCCTGATCAGCGATCAGCTAGAAATCCATGAACCCTGCTGCTTTATTATTTTTCGGCCGATTAATTGCTATCCTGCTCTCATCTTGGCTAGGTGGTATACAATTTATACCGTCATCTCTTATTGGTTCTGGGGTATCTTCTTCACCGCCACTATTTGATACCAGAATCTTTTCAAAATCCTCCTTCCAGGTCCTCAACACGCTGTCTGGGTAGTAAAACTCTCTACCAAAAATTGTCGATATGGGTCCGCTTGTTAGGATAGTCGCAATATAACGGTACTAACCACTATTCGGTATTCAATAAAATTTATTATAATTTAATATGCTGGGTTTTCATTGGGCGACACTTATTTCTACCAAAAATTATCATTATTGCTCAACTTCTTACTTCTTAGACCCATATAACGGTACCCTCATTTTTTTGGTATTTTAATATTAAAAAAATTGTGTATTCCGAAGCGAACAAAAATATATATATAACTGAATATATTCGTAATTCTTTTGGGAACAAACATCGCATAAATCTAAGGACAATATATTCTATTTATTTTTAAAAAAATGTTGTTAAAAGTTCCATGGTGATATCTACCGTAAACCCTTTCGATTATACTTTAATATTAAAACTAGGACCTCTCGCCATCTTCTTTTCTTAGTCATAACAAATAAACATTTAATGTTAGAACATGTTTCGTTTCAATGCCAACATCTCTTACAGTAATTTGACACATTTCTTTTGGTTTACTTTCAAGATGCACTTAAAACCATTGTGACTGAGTAGAAGTGATTTTCTTAGTATAAAAGAAGAATTCCTTTGCGTCGTTTCAAAACAGTTTTCATTCATAGAAATTTTTACCATGAAAAAAAAAAAACAGAACAGATCAGATCAGAACACCTTCTGCAGAAAAAGAGAATAGCAAGAAGTGGTAGAAATTCCTAGAACAAACCAAAACGAAACTAAGAGGTTTGCCAGTACATAGAAAAGAGGATGCACAGTAATTGATAGAGCTGTTTTTCGCTGATTCAGTTGAGGAATTCTTTGGAATATCCCAAGGGTTTTAACTGTCTTGGAAATCATTTGCTATTAACAGATTTTCAAAATCCCAAGTTCCGCTTGATATGATATCTGTGCTATTGTAGTTTGTAACGAATAAGTTATTTTCTTGCGTTTTGTATTGTCCATAATTGGCCCTCAGTTTCCGTGAGTATATGTGTAACTTTTGTGTGCATTTGACACATCAATTATATGTCTTCTTTGACAATTGTATCCTTACGAAAAATTTTCGTATAAGGGACCATAGTTTTTGAACCGATTAAAAACACATTAAAATATTATTATGGAAATACATTAAAAAGTACTTACATGCGCTGTAGCCGGATATTTTGTACGACGACGATGCATTTGCTGTAAATATATTTACAAGTATGGTTAACATATGTGCAGCAAAAATATATATTAAGATATTTGAATAAATCTGTATTACAAAAAACCAGTAAGGAGAGTAGTAAAGTCGGACTGGGACGACTATATGATACCCTTCACAACTTTGGGTATATTCTATATATATATATACTAACAGACTACGCGTTTTTATTATATACCTATATCTGAACCGATTTCAGAGAAACTTGCCAGAGGCAAATTTATACTACATCAGTACTTTGTGTCAATCGGTCTAGCTATGGATCTTTTAGCAACATCATTCTAGACTTAATTCAGTACCCTATACCAAAATTCGTGCAAATCGAATGATATATAGGAATTTTGATGTACTAATTACATAAAATCGCACGAAAAGATATAGGGGAGCTATATCTAAATCTGAACCGATTTTCACGAAACATAGCACACATAATTCTAGACTTAATTCAGTACCCTATACCAAAATTCGTGCAAATCGAAAGATATATAGGGACTTTGGTCCACCAATTACATAAAATCGGATGAAACTATATTTGGGAGCTATATCTAAATCTGAACCGATGTTCATGAAACTTAGCACACATAATTGTAATCGACATTTAGTACGCTGTACCAAATTTCGTGCAAATCGAAAGTTATATAGGGTCTTTGGGACACCAATTACCTTAAATCGGATGAAAATATATATGGGAGCTATATCTAAATCAAACCGATTGTCACGAAACTTTGCACACACCATTCTAGACTTAATTCAGTACGGTATGCCAAAATTCGTTCAAATCGAAAGATATATAGGGACTTTGGTACACATTTTACCTTAAATCGAACGAAGATATATATGGGAGCTATATCTAAATCTGAACCGATTTTCACGAAACTTGGCAGACATCATTCTAGACCTTATTCATTACGCTGTGCCAAATTTCGTGCAAATCAAAATATTTCCGGGCACTTTAGTGGAATATTTACCTAAAATCGGGGGAGCTATTTCTAAATCTGAACCGATTTTCACGAAACTTGGCAGACATCATTCTAGACCTTATACATACGCTATGCCAAAATTCGTGCAAATTAAAAGATTTCCAGGGACTTTGGTGCACCAATTGCCTAAAATCGGACGAAAATATATATGGGAGCTATATTTAAATCTGAACCGATTTTTCCCAATTTCAATAGGGTTCGTCCCTGGCCCAACTAAATGAGCTGTGTCAAATTTCATCCAATTCGGATAATAAATGCGACCTGCACGTTGCTTACAATTTAACATGGACAGACGGACGGACAGACGGACATGCATAAATCGACTCAGAAAGTGATTCTATGCATATTCTCAAAAGGAACCATGGGTCTACCTCGATTATTTTTGCCTGTTACAAACATATGCACAAAGATATAATACCCTGTACCACAGTGTGGTGTTTCAGAAAATTTTGATTTCATCCAAACTTAGTTCAAGTTCGAAGATGGGTAATATCGGTCCACTCCTTTTGGTACCTCCTACACAGGGGCTAGGTCAAAATGCGGGTTATAGTTCATATATTGTTCATTATCGAAACTTACGTTCTAGTTTTTTATATCGATATCCTCCGCAGGTGAAATGATAACAACAGAGTCTTAGAACCACACCCAAAACGCGGAACAAATAAGATAACTATAAAAGAAAGGGGATTCTACGGGGACGACCCCAAAAAGGGGGTGAATATTAAAAATTTTTGGTAGGGAGATTTGTTACCATATACGACTACAAAATACCAAATTGCAGCGTATTCGGTTGATAAACTCGCTCAAGAACCCCAAAATTGAGGGGTACTGTTATATGGGAGCTATGCCTAAATGTGAACCGATATATCTCCATCCATCTTCGAACTTGACCTGCCTGCAGACAAAAGACAAACCTATGCAAAATTTCAGCACCCTATCTCAATTCCTTCAGAAAATAGCGTGATTACAACAGATGGATGGACGGGCAGACAGACGGACAATGCTAGATCGTCTTAGAATTTTACCCTGATCAAGAATATATATACTTTATAGGGTGGGAAATGAATATTTGGAGGAGTTATAAACGGAATGACAAAATTAATATATCCTCCATACTCTGGTGGAGGGCAAAAAAACGGGCATGATGTGACAAAATTGTATGCGAAATATAAAAGATGATTACAATCATGTAATAGGTCTACTAAAAGTAATATGGCTTCAAAAAAGTTATATAAAAAATCTACGCCTTTGGCAGGTCTTCAAAAATATTCTTTAAAAATCGATGCCTTTGTTAGGCCATCAAAAATATTCTTTAAAAATCGATGCCTTTGTTAGGCCATCAAAAAAAAAAAAAAAAAAAAAAAACTTTAAAAAATAGATGCCTTTGTTAGGCATCAGAAAAAAAATATTTAAAAAATCTACGCCTTGTGTTAGCCCTTGAAAAATCTATGTCTTTGTTAGGTTATCAAAAAAATCTGCGCCTTGTGTTAGGTCTTTAAAAAATCTACGCCTTGATTTGGCATTGAAAAGGTATCCTTTAAAAAATCTTCGCCTTCACAACTTATTTCTCTCCTCATAGTCATACAGGATTAAAAATTCGTGTAATCCAATTATTCTACATATCTCAACACATTTTGTACAATGTATGTGTTTCCATAAATTTGGATATGAATGTGTATGTGTGCGTGTGTAAAGTAGATCGCGTGTATTTATTTCACCCATAAAAAATAAGTTTAAACTATTTGCCACTTGACTTGAGTTGACATTTCATGTGAAATCCATAGTTTAGCTGTAATAGCTTTTTTCTTATTTTTTAAGCTACTGTTGCCGCTAGAATCTATTCTATGTTGCCGGTTGCCTGACGACAACGGATGTCATTACAGCGCCACACTATATGAAAATAAAAATCAAACCAACCCTAACACGTCGATTATTTTCCATTTCCCTGGCAGTCGTCCTGACAAAAGTCGAGAATAGAGGATAGAGGTAGGATTGTGAGTAACATATAAAGTGGATGCTGCCACTAGAATTTCGCTAAAGCTGCTGATGTTGCAGTGCCAGCGATGACAATGGAATTGGCAATAGGGAGTGAACGAGAGAGTGATAAAAGAAGGGACAAAAAAAAAAAAAATAAATGGCAATGATGCTAATGCTGTTGACGGTAATAATATTCAAAACGAGTGCTGGTGCAAAGAGATGACAAATGGGTTATAAAATTGGAACAAATTCTGGGGACTAAAGGCATGGATATTTTATCACAATATTCAATATATAAATATACAATATAAAACCAGTGAGCGGAGCAGTATAGTCGGACGGGGTCAACCATATGATACCCTACACAACTTCGACGAAAATCTAACTTTCTATGGTTCTATATTCAGAGCTTGGGCAATATGTCGCGATATTTGCACCCTCTAGACCGACTAGATGTCAACAAATATTTCTAATATTCAGTAGACGAGGGCTGTACCTGTCCACATTCTCTTTACCGTGGGTTATGTTGTCATGTTGAGCTTTCAATTGTGGCCTGTAGATCGACTTGAAAAAAAAAATTAAGTTTTCGGTCCATTTCATTCCAATATTATTATCTGATCATCACCGAAAATTATAGGCATTGTCCTTGACCATAACTAGAACCTCATGGAACATTTCAAAGCGATCAGCGCTATATTTCCCCCTTCTAGTGGGGTAATGGGTTACTAAATAATATCTGAATATGTAAGCACCCGTAAATATTTAAGTGTAATTCCCGCATGCGAGTACATACGACAATATAATTTGCATCAATTTAAAGGTCAACCACTCCTCTTGAACCTACTATCAACTTTTTGGGTCTAGGTCCTTCAGGGGCAAATATATACGCCATAGAATACAAATTTTGTAATTTTTCACACAAAAGTCAGGGTCCATTTGATCCGCTAAATATTGACCGATCTTTATCAAAACAGGCATGCTTATTCTTTGGCCCAATTCCCTTCTCAATGTAAAAATTCGAGATGTTTGGGCCATAATTGCGGCCTCTGGAACGACCAGAAAAAACCGACGAAAATTTAGTATTTGGTCCATTTCATCCCCTAAATATTAACCGATCTTTACCAAAAACAATAGGAGTCTTCATTGGGCCGAACCCATCCTACATGCAAAATTTCGTGAAGATTGGTCCATAACTATGGCTTGTATCGTGTTCACACATTATAATGGACAGACGGACGGATGGACACACATGTCTAGATCGACTCAGCTAGTCGAGATATGGCGATAGGTATACCTAAAAGTGGGTCTAGAACCAATATTTCGCGGCGTTACAAACTCTTGGGGCTGCACAAATCTATAATACCCTGACGTCGATTTTTTAATAATTTTAAGGGGAATATTGAGAATTTATTAGAATATTCAGAAGTCTCAAGGCGTGGATTAGGCCTTCAAAATAATCTACCGCTTTTGATATGCCTTCAAAAATATTCTTATAAAAATCTACGCTTTTATTAGGCCCTCAACATATTCATTAAAAAATCTACGGAATTGTATAGGCCTTCAAAAATATTCTTAAAAAAATCTACGGCTTTTGATAGGCATGGTTAGGCCTTGAAAAAATCCACGCCTTGGTTAAGCCTTGAAAAAATCTACGCTTTTGTTAAATATCGAAAGCTTTAAGTCGTGGATTTATGCATTTTAGAGGAATATTGCGAATTTATTAGGCCCTCAACATATTCTTCAAATAATCTATGGCACAGTATAGGCCTTCAAAAATATTCTTAAAAAAATCTACGGCTTGTTTAGGCCTTGAAAAAACATATTCTTGAAAAAATCTATAGGCTTGAAAAAACACGCCTTGTTTAGGCCTTGAAAAATCTACGCCTTGTTTAGGCCTTGAAAAAATCTACGCCTTGTTTAGGCCTTGAAAAAATCTACGCCTTGTTTAGGCCTTGAAAAATCTACGCCTTGTTTAGGCCTTGAAAAAATCTACGCCTTGTTTAGGCCTTGAAAAAATCTATGCCTTGTGTAGGCTTTGAAAAAATCTACGCCTTGGTAAGGCCTTGAAAAAATCTACGCCTTGGTTAAGCCTTGAAAAAATCTACGACTTGGTTAGGCCTTGACAAAATCTACGCCTTGGTTAGGCCTTGAAAAAATCTACGGCTTGGTTAGGCCTTGCAAAAATCTGCGGCTTGGTTAGGCCTTAAACAAATATTCCTCAAAAAATCTATGTCGTAATTAGACATTCAAAAAATGTTCTTCAAAAAATCTACGCCTTGATTAGGCATTCAACAATTTTCCTTTAAAGGACTTCAAAAAATATGCTTTAAAAAATCTACGCCTTGATTAGGCCTTCAATAAAAATAAAAAGCAACGCCTTAAATTTTTATTACTTACTTACTTAGCTGGCTTGTTACAGAACGGTTGTTCCGTAAGCCGAGCTTAAAAAAGATTTCCAAGCGCGTCGGTCTTGTGCGAAATTCCACCAATTTGGAAGACCACGTTCCAAGATGTTGTTTTCTACTTGGTCTTTCCATCTAATTCATGGCCTTCCCCTTCTACGGAAACCATCAGTAGGTTCGTTTTTATATGCCTTTTGAGCTGGGGCATTCTCATTCATCCGCACAACATGGCCTAGCCACCGTAGTCACTGCAGCTCAATACGACTGACTATGTCGATGTCCGCGTATAAATTGTAGAGCTCGTGGTTCATTCGACGCCGATATTTACCGTCGACGCTTTACTGCCAGACCCACTTTGGCAGACTTCTTTTCAATTTGTTCAAATTAAATTTTTATAGAATTCAATTTTCGGTAGCCTTTTAATAAGGTTGTATGGAACGTATGCGTAATATTCGTTTTCGTAATATTCGTGCGTAATATTCGTTTTATATGTGTGTACACCATACGCACTGCAGGTCACTTTGTTTACGGATATGGATTAATGAAATATTTTGCTTACTTAATTGATATACATTTTCTTATAACCCATTGATGATGTCTCCCTGCAAACATAATTCTATTACAACATAAATACATCTATATTATGCACGTTCATACACACACACTCACTCACTCACAACTCTACATAACACATTGATACTTATACATACTTTTGACTTTTTTTTGTACCATCGAATGGCAAAAAAAGGGGAACACTTGGTTGCATCAAATGTGGCGAATGAAATAAAAAACTGATATTTTTATTCGTGACAAAAGTAGAACTATTACAGCACACACTTGACAGGATTTTCTTATGTTCATTTTTATTATTTTTGCTGCCGATGCTGTTGTTGTTGCTGCAGCAGCTAAAGAGTAGCAGCAAAGTGATATAATTCGTCTATCGACCTCAATAATAAAACTACTTGTGATGCGTTGATAGGTTGTGCAAGCAAAGCCCAATAAAATTATAAGTGTTTGCTGTCACTTTTTAGTTTCGTTGTTAGGAAAAAAAGGTAAAAATGGGCACAACATGTACATGTGTAAAAGTCTCTATGTTGAAGAAAATGCAGCAATTCGTATACAGTTTAACATGTTCAAAAACATAAAACAAAAAATGTGCTATGTCATAATATGGAATACATCGGTAGACAATTTGTCAATTAATCGAATAACATTAGACAATTCTTGGGATAGATGCTGTTTTCAATGAATACAAATTGACGGGCGACATATAAATATTATAGATTGGCTGAAAATTAAATCGTTTCTTTTAGCAAAAAATTGGTTTTGATAACTCATCTTGCTTGATTATTAGAAAATAACTAATGATAAATCACGAGATTAAAATGTGTCTCAGCCTTATGGTTTACCTCGGCAAAAATGTGCCAAGTCCAAATCCGTTTCGGACAATTGGGAGTAAATTTAAAAATATCCATCGGTTCGTTTGGTTGGTTTGCACAATAATCTAAACTATACACAAAGTCTAGTGTTGATTCAAAACATTTCAGATAGAATTTGGGAGGCTATCGACGATATATCGCTCTGATACTGCAAGACCGGCATAAATCAAAATTCAGTCTTCCTGTTGTGTAGAAAATTCAAAAGAATATCTCTTACACACTCCCATTGAGAATCTGTAAAAGTTACTCTGTCCCTTTTGAGGTGTGAATGGAAAACTTAAAACGCATTATCAGCGAAATCGATTTATCCGTTTTATGCCGGTCTTGTAGCAATTGAGCAATATGGCAGCAACTTTGCGGTTTGGGATTACATTATTAAGGGCAATCGAGAAAAAAAAAAACATCCAATCACATGTGCCAAATAACGTTTTCCCCTTCTACGGGAACCATCAATAGGCTCATTTTTATATGCCTTTTGAGCTGGGGCATTTTCATTCATCCGCACAACATGGCCTAGCCACCGTAGTCGCTGCAGCTTAATACGACTGACTATGTCGATGTCCGCGTATAAATTGTAAAGCTCATGGTTCATTCGACGCCGGTATTCACCGTCGACGCAGATCGGCCCGTAGATCTTTCGTGGAATTTTTCTCTCAAACACCCCAAGAGCTGCCTCATCTGCTTGCGTAAGTACCCATGCTTCTGATCCATATAATAGCACGGGTAGTATCAGCCTCTTGTAAAGTGTGAGTTTGGTCTGGCGGGAGGTGGCCTTGTTTCTAAACTGCTTACCTAGACCATAGTAGCATCTGTTGGCCATCACAATCCTTCTCCGAATTTCAAAACTGATGTCATTTGTTTTATTTATGGCGGTACAAAGGTATATAAAGTCTTTAACTACCTCGAAGCTGTAGTTCTCAAGTTCCACAGTTGGTCCGAGTCTACTGGACGTCTTGGGCGTTGATACCATCAGCTTGGTCTTCTCGCCGTTTACTGCCACACCCACGTTGGCAGACTCCTTTTCAATTTGTTCAAAGGTGGCTGTTACCACTCGCAATGTTCGACCCATTACATCAATGTCATCGGCGTAGGCGAGTAACACGTGTTGTTTGGTGTACAGAGTGTCATTTCTGTTCACCTTTGCGTCTCGTATGACCTTTTCCAGTAGGATGTTAAAAAGATCACACGACAAACTGTCACCTTGTCTGAATCCTCGTTCGGTATTGAAGGGCTCCGATAGGTCCTTCCCTACTTTAACTGCTGACCTTGTGCCACTTAAATATTGACCACCCAACTTTTTACTCATATCTCGATTAGCTTAGTCGGTGTGTGTCTGTCCATTAATGAGTGTCTGTCCTTTTATGTGTGTCTGCCCATTATAATTTGTAATTAAAGTGCAGGAAAAATTTTGATGATTGCTGTGTCAACAACAATCATCACAATTGGATCGAACTCATCTAACACATTCTGGAGACCTTCTGTAGTTCTTTCTCAAATATCAATTTGAATCCCTTTGGCACATCTATCTTACACTCCATCAATGACCCTCAATCCAAATTTCAGAGTTCTAGCTCCACCGGTTGGTTCGCCAAATGCAAATGTTAACATATTTAGTACCTTTCGTGCTGCGCTAGCACGAATTTCCAGCCTTATCTGACACCTTTGGACTAAGAGTGACTCTCACTCCAAATTTCAAGTATCTAGCTTCAGCCGTTTTGTCTGGGCGTTGATGAATCGTTAATTCACGAATGGGGACCCCCCCATTTTCGGGGTCAATTTTTTTTTAATTTAATTCGAATCTACACTAATTCAAGAATGTTCCTACAAAATTTCAAGTGAACATCTCAAGAACTCTTGAAAATATAGCCGATTTATTGTGTCAGCATCAAGTGACGGATAAAGGGCTTCTCAAACTTTAAACGCGTTTTTCTCTTTTGCGAATGGCGGGCAAGATAACTCAAAAACTAATAACCCAATCGATTCCAAATTTTTACACGTTTCTCTGTGAGTGTATAACTCTCGTATGAACTAGGATAAAGCCAATCGGTGAAGATCTTCCTTATTTTTTAACTTGGTTTTTGGTCAAAAATCGGCGATTTTACAAAAATATTTTTTCAAAGGTCCGTCATTTTGTTAATTTTAGAGCGAAGTCAATAATCCTAGTTCATATGAGAGCCAGACATGTACTCTTTCTAACACCGTTGGAATTTTCGAATTCCGATGTTCCAGTGAGGAGTTATCATGCCCGCCATCAAAAATAAGGACTTTTCTTTAATTACAAAAAACAACAACAAAACAATAACAAAAATTTTTTGTAAATTATTTTTCTTCTTTTTTAAATCTTCAAATATATATGTGCAAAGTTACAAACCTTAACAAGCATTGGTATTGATTTACCAGCCCATTGAAAATCTTGAAAAATTAAAGTCGAGAATGGGTGGGGTTCTCTTAATGAGTCAGTCAGTGAATCAGTCAGTAAGTCAAACACTTTACTCTTTCATTAGTATAGATATATTTATGGTCTAACCAGTGAGCGGAGCAGTATAGTCGGACGGGACCGACCATAGGATACCCTACACAATTATCACGGAACTCTAACTTTCTGTTGATGTTTATTTCGAGCCTGGGCAATATTTCTGATATTTGCACCGCCTTGCCGATTAGAGGTCAACAGCACCTTTTCCTTACACTGACATATTTTCCGAATATTACTAATATTCAGTCTTTCTAATTACTTGTCCATATTCTATAACGAGTGGTTTTAACTAAGGCTGAAGTAAGCTCAGTCGCTGCCAAGGTCAACCTAAGGGCCCACAAACCTTAAGTAAAAACACGAGTGATTACAATTTCAATCTTTATTATAATACTCTGGTGTTTACAATATGGATAATAGTTTGGATGTGAGATAAGCTTTTATGTTGGAATCTTCTAATCGGTAAAGGTAGCGGGGTATGAAGGTCGGATCGTTAATAGCCGGCTGGTTAAGTGATGTCGGCTCTCAACTAACCGGCTGGTTGGTATTCGGGTTGTGGTCGGCTCGAAGGTGTACGGCTGGTTACAGTCGTTGAAGATCGGCTAGCTGCTGTCGGTACGGCTGACTACAGTCGACTCGAAGATACTTGGCTAGCTGATGTCGGCTCGTGGCTGGCTACAGTCGGCTCGTTGAAGATCGGCTAGCTGCTGTCGGTACGTTGGAGATCGTCTGGCTACAGTCGGCTCGTATGGAGCTAGCTATGAGCGGGGGAGCTGGCTATGAGCGTGGAGCTGGCAAAGAGCGGGGAGCTTGCAAAGAGTGAGGAGTTGGCTATGAGCGAAGAGCTTGCAAAGAGCGAGGAGCTGGCTATGAGCAAAGAGCGAGGAGCTAGATATGAGTGAGGAGCATGCAAAGAGCGAGGAGCTGGCTATGAGCGAGGAGCTTGCAAAAGCGAGAAGCTAGCTATGAGCGAGGCCGAACCGTCGTTAACATTCAACATTATACGAGACTGCGGACAAGCCATATCTTCGTCACTCGTAGTTCGTTAACGTCCGAGATCGACCACTTCGGCATGGAAAAGTGGAACATATAATCGTATAGTACTATGAAGTGAATGAGAATTATTGTGTACTTCAAGGAAATTGTCTGTTGATTAATGCAATGAAGTTGAAGAACGCAGGTAATGATACTGACTTAGGTTTAGAGTGAGACGTTATTCACTACTAAATATTGAGGTGGGTTGACATTAACTTGGGTCGTGCATAATGTATGAAACGGTCACGTTACAATTCCTTTCACCGTGGGTTGTGTTGTGATGTTCGGCTTTCAATTGTGGCCTATAGATCGACTCGAAAAAAACACAAAAAATTGTGTTTTCGGCCCATTGTCCTTGACCATAACTGGAATCTCATGGAAAATTTCAAAGCGATCAGCGCTACAATTCCGCCCTCTACTGTGGTAATGGGTTACTAAATATTAACTCAGTACGTAAGCACCCGTAAATATTTATGTGTAACTTCCACATCCGATTACATACGACCATATAATTGGTATCAATTTAAAGGTCAACCACTTCTCTTGAACATACTATCAACTTCTCGGGTCTAGGACATTCAGGGGCAAATATATACGCCATAGAATACAAATTTTGTAGTTTTTCACACAAAAGTCAGGATCCATTTGACCCGCTAAATATTGACAGATCTACAGCAAAACATGCATACTTATTCTTTGGCCCGATCCACTTCTCTATGCAAAAATTCGCGGTGTTTGGGCCATAATTGCGGCCTCTGAAGCGACCAGAAAAAGCAAAAAAAATAAAGTTTTTGGTCCATTTCATCCCCTAAATACTAACAGATCTTTTCCAAAACCCATCCTACATGCAAAATTTCTTGAAGATTGGTC
>NW_026875959.1:0-18662 GCF_032173495.1 Musca vetustissima
ATGCCCCAAAGTCTTTATATATCTTTCGATTTGCACGAAATTTGACAAAACGTATTGAATTAAGCCTAGAGTGATGTCTGCTAAGTTTCGAGAAAATCGGTCCCGATTTAGATATAGCTCCCATATATAGTTTCGTCCGATTTCATGTAAATGGTGCCCCAAAGTCCCTATATATCTTTCGATTTGCACGAAATTGGGTATAACGTACTGAATTGAGCCTAGAGTGATGTCTGCCAAGTTTCGTGAAAATCGGTCCAGATTTAGATATAGCTGCCATATATAGTTTCGTCCGATTTCATGTAAATGGTGCACCAAAGTCGCTATATATCTCTCGATTTGCACGAAATTTGGCATAGCGTACTTAACTGAGCCTAGAGTGATGTCTGCCAAGTTTCGTGAAAATCGGTCCAGACTTAGATGTAGCTCCCATATATAGTTTCTCCGATTTTATGTAAATGGTGCACCAAAGTCCCTATATATCCTTCGATTTGCACTGAATTTGTTATAACGTACTTAATAGAGCCTAGAATGATGTCTGCCTAGTTTCATGAAAATCGGTCCTGATTTATATACAGCTCCCATATATAGTTTCGTCCGATTTCATGTAAATGGTGCACCAAAGTCCCTATATATCCTTCGATTTGCACGGAATTTGTTATAACGTACTTAATAGAGCCTAGAATGATGTCTGGCTAGATTCATGAAAATCGGTCCTGATTTATATACAGCTCCCATATATAGTTTCGTCCGATTTCATGTAAATGGTGTACCAAAGTCGCTATATATCCTTCGATTTGCACGAAATTTGGCATAACGTACTGAATTGAGCCCAGAGTGGTGTCTGCCTTGTTTCGTGAAAATCGGTCCAGATTTAACATAGAAATTGAGCATAGAATTACGTAGTTGCGTTTTCTAGAAGTTCAGACATAGCCCTACTGATGACCTATTTATATTTGTTTGAAGTCGATTTATATACTTTATGGATAGATCGAGTTAGATTCACATTTAGATAAATATCACATATTTTATTTCATCCAATTTCATGTTAATAGTACTGTTTAATATACCCATAGTGGTGAAGGGTATCACATAGTCGGCCCCGTCCGAATTTACTACTTTCCTTACTGGTTTTAAAAAGCCGATGGTCTTCCTATATAAACCAGGATACTATCATATATAAATCCATGTTGTAGAAAAGTAGAAGGTCTTAATTTAAAAGAGCATCTTATAGAATACTGTAAAATCTTCTTTCAAAAGTTACAGAGAGGACTGGGGCAACTTCGGCATCGAGGCACATTCGGCAATCACGTTTTCGATATGAATATCTCACTGTACATCACTAGTTTCGATCCATAGGTATCGAATACGAAAACTGTATCGCAAAATTTGCATATAAACTTATTTATATGCACGGTTTTTTGTATTTTTACAGATGTTTTGGTAATATTTCCATTCTGTTTTGTGTGTATTTCGTGTATAAAACTTTTTAAATTTTAAGGTAGTATTATTAAAACGTAATTAATTACTCTTATAAAAATAATTAAAAATGTAATGTTTTAAGAAGATTGATAGAAAAAAGTACTTCCGGGGTAGATTTGGCATTTTAATGTGGGGCACATTCTGCCATATGCAGATAGTGCTATATTGTCTTTAAAATATTCCTTTAATATGGTTCGAAATTACATATCGTCATCATAAATGCAAACGGACTTAACTACACTTTTACTAATTTTACAGGAGAAGCAAAACCCGTAATAATATCGATAAAAAATCTGACCAATATATTTATAAAAGCTATATTGAAATCTAAACCGATTTAATTTTAACTTTTCAAGTTAGGTTAATTAGGTTACATTAAATCGGACGAAGCTATATCAATATCTGAAGTGATTTTCTCGAATTTCAATAGGGTTCCTCCTTGGGCCAAAGAAGTGACCTATGCAAAATTTCATCCAATTCGGATCATAAGTGCGACCTGTACTTTGTTTACAATTTAACGTGAACAGACAGACGGACGGACATGCATAAATCGACTTAGAAAGTGATACTATGCATATTCTCAAAAGGAACCATGTGTCTATCTCGTTTTCTTTTGCCTGTTACAAACACATACAGTGTGTGAAGGGTATAACAATACGGTGGTATGATATTAGACCAGGATATTTTCTTATAGAATACCATAAGGTCAAAATATTTGTCCTGTGGAAGATAGTAACTGTGATCCTAACAACAAACTTTAAGATTCCAGCTCAATCAGTTCACCCAAATCACATTTGGTACCATTTGGTACAAAATTCAAAAACGCCATACATCGGTTCACACAAAATTTAATTCACGTTAGTAGGAATTTCCAAATTTCTAGCTTTATCGGTTCACCCATTTCCATATTTGGTACTATATCGTACACATTAGTACGAATTTTAAAAATTCCCTACATACTCCAATCCTACACGCCAACAATGATAATAACTCCAAATTTCATAGTTCCAATTTTATAGGTTCACCCACAATGCAAATTGTACCAAATTTAGTACACAGCAGTACCAATTTCCAAAACTTACTACATACACTGCGTATCATAACTATAGACGCACCCTTCATTCAATTGGTATGTTAGTTGACAAATAAAATGGACCCATTAAGTTATTGTTCACAATAAAACGATCAAAAACACATATTATTCAACAAAAATAATTTATTTATTCTTTATGGTTTCGCCGAATTCTGCACTTTCAAAATTGCTGGTGTTGCATAACTATAGACGCACATTTACAAAATTAGAAAAAAATATTTTTTAAAACTTAAATAAAATAAAATAACTTTTATAAATAATGGGTAGGGCCTCCCTTATTTTGAATAAGTTCAAAAATTTTATCCATCACACTGTTGATCAAAATTATTCGCAAGTCTTCATCGATTGACCGCCATTCATCGATAATCGCTTCTTGGAGGTAAAATACAGTTTAGTATTGGCGGTTTTCTGCATAGACACGACGAGGCAAGATTCCACACATGTTCTCGATCGGATTCTGGTCGGAAATTTTAATATTTTTCGATTTTAACCATACTTGAGTATGGCCACTTTTATGAACTGGTGCGTTGTCCTGCTAAAAAACGAGTCCTTGATTGTTGCTGCTTTCCCAAAATGGCAATAATTTGTCTTCCAAGACTTGAACGAACTCCATTGAATTCATCCGACAACATGGAAATGTCAAATAATGGCTATAAAATGCTCCCAAGGAACCGCCACCGAAATATTGTATTAAGAAATAACGATATTTCGGTAACCGCCACTTTGGGAGCTTTTTATAGCCACGGAATGCTTTATTTGACATTTCCATGTTGTCGGATGAATTCAATGGGGTACGTTCAAGTCTTGGAAGACAAATTATTGCCATTTTGGGAAAGCAGCAACAATCAAGGACTCGTTTTTTAGCAGGACAACGCACCAGTTCATAAAAGTTGGCATACTCAAGTATGGTTAAAGTCGAAAAATATTAAAATTTCCGACCAGAATCCGATCGAGAACATGTGTGGAATCTTGCCTCGTCGTGTCTATGCAGAAAACCGCCAATACTAAACTGTATTTTACCTCCAAGATGCGATTATCAGTGAATGGCGGTCAATCGATGAAGACTTGCGAATAATTTTGATCAACAGTGTGATGGATAAAATTTTTGAACTTATTCAAAATAAGGGAGGCCCTACCCATTATTTATAAAAGTTATTTTATTTTGTTTAAGTTTTAAAAAATAAATTTTTCTAATTTTGTAAAAGTGCGTCTATAGTTATGCAACACCAGCAATTTTGAAAGTGCAGAATTCGGCGAAACCATAAAGAATAAATAAATTATTTTTGTTGAATAATATGTGTTTTTGATCGTTTTATTGTGAACAATAACTTAATGGGTCCATTTTATTTGTCAACTAACATACCAATTGAATTAAGGGTGCGTCTATAGTTATGATACGCAGTGTATTTCAATCCTACGCCTCGACAGTGATCCTGACTCCAATTTTCATGATTCTAGCTCTATTGGTTCACCTAAAATTCAAATTGAACCAATTATAGTACGATTTAGTACTTTTCGTACACATAAGTAAAAATTTTCCAAAACTACTTACATATCCTAATCCTACAGTCTGACGGTAATGTTACTTTCAATTTTCAGGATTCCAGCTCGATTTGTACCTTCAAATCAAATATGTACCAAATAAGTACCATATAGTACTTTTCGTACACATGAGTACACGCTTTCCAAACTCTCCTCATATCGACCCTACTTCTCAACCTTCTTAGCTCAAACCATTCACATGCTACGAAATTGTACCAAATTTAGTACATTTCAGTACTTTTCGGATACTCATATTTCGAATTTCCAAGAAGCCCTTTGCTACATCTATTCTACACTCCATCAGTGACCCTCAATCCAAATTTCAGAGTTCTAGCTCTACTGGTTCGCCAAATACAAATGATACTATATTTAGTACTTTTTTGTATTTTTCGTACTGTTCTAGTACGAATTTCCAAAAACTCAGCCTTATCTGACACCTTTGGACCAAGAGTGACCCTCACCCAAAATTTCAAGATTCTAGCTTCAGCCGTTTCGTCTGGGCGTTGACGAATCGTTAAATCAGTCAGTCAATCACTTTACTCTTTTATTAGTATAGATTGTCTGCTATTATTCCATTAATTTCCGCGGGTATATGAATTAATTCATGTTCATTATAACAAAACAACACATGACAAGTAAACAAACTGATTAATTGGTTCAGTAGAACAATTTTTGTTCAAGAATCTTGAAAATTGTGTTATGCCGGGCTGGGTATATTAATAAAATCCAATATGACGATTTATTCATTCACTTTTTTCACTTTCGCCTACGCTATGATGACATTTTTGCATGAGTTCTGTAAAACATACATGGTTACACAATCATACCAATGTCAACATTATTAACAGTTGCTTTTTCTTCCGACACATTTTGCTTGCCATAGATGGTGACTTGAAATAACTAGTGAGGCTACTCAACAACTCCGTTTAATGTTCTTCATTGTACAGTCGTTGTTCAACGGAAAAACAACTCACGTTCCCGGCCGTCGTGTATCCACAGTTTTGTGTGAAATGAATTGTTGTTGTTTGCTACCAGTGCCTCAACTAGTGTACAACACAGTGGGCACAACAGCCTGAATTGAAAATGTAATGAATTGTTAAATATTTAGTCAATTGCTATTCAAAATGCTTTTTCTGACTCTCCTTTTTATGGTTATTGTTGAAGAACTGTCCGCTTTCTTATTAAAATCGAAGAGGGTTATTTGTTAAAGTTTGAATTCCTTTCGAAAAGTACTGATCGCAAATAATTTCCACTGTGTTCCAATTATTCTCTTTCCACATGCATACTTTCATACATACGTAGTATATTCTCGTGTATATGAACACTCACAAACAAAATCAACATCCTGTTTATTTTTATAAACTTACGATATTGAATCTGTTGTGTACAATACGGTTGCATTAAGGTAACCAATCCATCCAACCATACGTCCTACCAACCAAAGTTCCAGTTCCACTTCCTTTCATCTTAAGCTACTGTATGACTAGTCTCAGCCAGATTCGGTATGACATAGCGTGTGAAACATCCGCTTCCCACTTATTCATCAACAAGAGCAAAAAATGCATCCAGATGAACATCCTCCTCTACTTATCATCAATTCTCGTCAGTACTTTATGTTTGGTTGGCTGGTTGTCGTTGTCCGGGTTATTTTGTTTATTTGTTATTTTTATAACAAGATCTGTGGTATAGGGTATGTAGATATGGCTGGTATATTTATCGTTAGGTTTGTATCATGGTAAATAAATCATATCCAGAAGCAACAAATTATATTATAAGCAGCGACATATATTTAATTGATTGATTGATGACAATGGACTAATAGGTGTGGATCTAAACCCTACACCTTAAGATGGGATGTTCATTAAAATTTTCATTCCGTTTGTAACATCTCGTAATATTTGTCAGAAAGTATACATATTTGTATACACTACACAACTATGTTGTCAGGGTATTATAGCTTTGTGCAGCCCCAAAAGTTTGTAACGCCCCGAAATATTGGTCCATATCTCGACTAGCTGAGTCGATCTAGACATGTGTGTCCGTCCGTCTGTCCATTATAATTTGTAAACACGATACAGGCCACAGTTATGGACCAATCTTCTCGAAATTTTGCATGTAGGTTGGGTTCTGGCCAATGAAGACCCCTATTGTTTTTGGTAAAGATCGGTTAATATTTAGGGGATGAAATGGGCCAAATACTTAATTTTTGTCGTTTTTTCTGGTCGCTCCAGAGGTCGCAATTATTGCCAAAACATCACAAGCTTATTCGGGCCAAAGAATAAGCTTGCCTGTTTTGATAAAGATTGGCCAATATTTATCGGGTCAAATGGACCCTGACTTTTGTGTGGAAAATGACAAAATTTGTTTTCTATGGCATATATATTTACTCCTGAAGGACATATACTCGAGAAGTTGATAGTATATCCAAGATTGTTGACCTTCAATTTGATACCAATTATGTGGCTGTATGTACTCTGATGTGGGAGTTATACGTAATTAGGTAAAGGTGACTATGTGCATAGTATTACTATTACTCCATTAGAGGACGGAAATTTCGCGCTGATCGCTTTGAAATTGTACATGATGTTCCGATTATGGTCAAGGACGGCGGAAATAGTTTTCGGTGAAGTTGAGATTTCATTCAGGGGGTGCAATGAACCGAAAGCTTTAATTTTGTCAGATTTTCTAGACGCTCCAGAGGCAATTATTCTATGCAAAACATCACATATTTTACAAGGTGAAGGGGATCTGATCAAATACTTAGAGCGTCTGTTTAGATGATGATCGGTCAATATTCCGAAGGTCAAATCAACCACAACCTAAAGTGACCAATTTTTTATTAAATTGCGAAAAAATTCACTTCAAGAACAAAATTTTGGAAAATATGCCAGGCTTAGAAAGTGGAGCTGTTGACCTATAACACTGTGCAGCACTAAAATCTTGAACCAATCGAGACCCCCAAAATCTTGAAGCTTGTGATGGTGGAAGGAAATCCTAGCTGGGTTTTGCATTATTAGCTAAGGTTTTTTTTAAATTAATTTTTAAAATATTCGACTGGGGTGGATTTTAGCACAATTTTCAAATAATACGTACTTATTATTGAGTCTATATCTCGTGAACTATTCGAAATATTGCTTTTCTCTCTTAAGCAATATTTTTCCTTGTAATTAGATCTAAAAATTTTCTCTTGAGATCAAATCAATAAAACAGCACCATCATACTGAAAATAGCACAACTGCAAAACAATTAAAATTTCGACATACTTTTTCCATGTTTAATTTTTACTTCAATTTTGTACCTATTGAAAAAAGCATAGCAATTTTTATTTCTATAAACATACAATTGGGAGTGAATTTCTTTAGTTAATTTTGATGAATTTGTGAGGCTATAACTATGTGAAGGAGTCAACCAATGAAATCGGGGTTTTAAAAAAGTTGTTTGATTTGCTATTGGCTATCTTTTTGTCATATATTGTTTGGCCGAGTCAGTAGCAGTTTCTGAAATAAGTGTGAAAAAACATGGAAAAAGTATGTCTAAATTTTAATTTTTTTTGCAGTTGTGCTATTTCAGTATGATGGTGTTGTTTTATTGATTTTGTCTCAAGAGAAAAGTTTTAGATCTAATTAAGAGGAAAAATATTGCTTATGAGAGAAAAGCAATATTTCGAATAGTTCACGAGATATAGACTCAATAATAAGTAAGTATTATTCGAAATTATGCTAAAATCCGCCCAGTCGAATATTTTAAAAATTAATTTAAAAAAAAACCTTAGCTAATAATGCAAAACCCAGCTAGGGATTTTCTTCCACCATCACAAGCTTCAAGATTTTGGGGGTCTCGATTGGTTCAAGATTTTAAAGTTGAAAAATGTGTCACTGTGTAATCGATCAAGAGGGTGCAAATATCACGAAATATTGCCCAGTCTCAGAATATAGAACGGCAGAAAGTTTGCTTTTCGTGGTATTTGTGTAGGGTATCATATGGTCGGCCCCGTCCGACTATACTGCTCCGCTCACTGGTTGATTCTTGATATTGATTATGACGATTTAACCATGTCCTTCCATTTGTCGGAGATCCCAATAAATATGATATAGATTTGAAATTTTCACATACGTCACTCTAATTTCGTATTGAAAACAGGATGTATTTCTTTGGTATGGCCTCCACAGAACGCTAACTCCCCATTTTAGGTATATTATAGGTTTAAAACTGGCATAGGCAATTAAACCCTCGACCTAGGAAATTTGATGAGACTGTAATTTGATATTCCAGGTTCTTGAAAGTTGAAAAAAGTCTTTGTATAAGACTCAATTTAGAAACATTTTTTGACATATACTACACATATGTAAGGTATTTGAAAAAAATATATCGGTAAATAATTTACAATGAAATTGTCGCCCTATATAGGTTCCTACCGAATTTACCAACTCGAATATGCCGTTCACATTATAAGATGTTTACAAAATTTCAAAATGTTAATCCTTTGGAAGGAGGTACCAAGACGGAACTTATCAATTTTGAGAATATGCACAGAATCACTTTCTGATTTGATTTATGTATGTCCTCCGTCCATGCATTCTTGTAAATAAAGAACAGATCGCATTTATGATCCGATTTAGATGAAATTTGGCATAGCTCATGTGTTTGGCCCAAGGGCGAACCCTATTGAAATTGGGAAAAATCCGTTCAGATTTAGATATTTAGATTTAAGGTAAATGGTGTAAATGTGTCTCGAGTTTCGTGAAAATCGGTTCATATTTAGATATAGCTTGCATATGTAGTTTTATCCGATTTTGGTAAATGGTGCACCAATCTCCCAATGTTTGTGCAATTGAAACACAATTTTGCACAGCGTACTTAATTAGGCCCAGTTTGATGTTTGTGAGGTTTTGTCGAAATTGGTTCAGAATTAGGAATAGCTCTCATATATATCTCATTTCGTCCGATTTTAGGTAAATGGTGCACCAAATTACCAACATTTTTTATATTGTAACAAGATTTTGCACAGCATACTGAATTAAGTCCAGTTTGAAGTCTGTGAAGTTTTTGTTAAATTGGATATGGTAACTCATAACATAACCGTGGTTGCATATCCACATTGGATTTTCCTTTTTTTATTATTTCGTAAACCGAAACATGTACTTGTTATTACTTATTTAATATTTACAAGCAAACTGGCCAAACAAAAAAAAAACTTCCAGGTTGTTTGTATTTTCATGTTTTTAGCCAACATGGCACACTTGTCCGTTTGTCAATCGTCCATTCATCCATCAGTTTACAAATGTAGTGTAGTGGTTCCACCACATATGTCAAAATTATAGAGTTGAATGTTGTCTTATGGCACGTAAATTTGCCAATGTCCATTCGTCAGTCTGCCGTTCCAACCGACTGACTATTTAACCAAACGAATGTCTGGTTTATATGACCCTTTAAATAAATATACATATATGTGAGTACGAGTGTTTTTCCACGAGATGCATGTTTCTAAGTCAGGGATAGCCAACAATACATATGCAAACTGCTATGATTGTGTTGGACACACGCATAGATCGGTTGGGAGAGTAATTTTCGCTCTCTCGGCACATATCGTATATGTTAAAGCATTGCAAAGCAAACGACATGTTCGATGTCGAGAGTAATGTTGAGTTCGAACACAGAACTGTGATTGTATTGGTACTCTCCCAAAGCGCCCACGGGCGCCTGTTTGGTGAACGTTGTTCTAAGTAATCTTTGACACTGTTCAAAATTTTTTCTGTGTATGTGTGTCATTTTGTTACATTTTATACAATTTTGTGTGTGTTTCTCTTTTTGCCCCATGCTTAGGTTTTTTAATTAAAAATGTTGGCCGAACGTGTCTATTTGATGTCGAGTAGAGTTTTCCACAAATTCTAAATGACAAACTAAACCCCATATATATTTAAACGAATATTTTCAAAAATACACACTCAAGTAGAAATTTTTAAAGTTTTTATGTTTATTTCATGGAATATTTTTGTTTACCAGGATAATTTACAGAGTGAATATCCAATAAGTTTTCGGTAAAAATAACATTTTTGTAAAACACAATTGCATTATATTATATGACTAATATGGAGTTAAATGTGCTGGAAATGCAT
Source organism: Musca vetustissima (assembly GCF_032173495.1). Lineage (NCBI taxonomy): Eukaryota > Metazoa > Arthropoda > Insecta > Diptera > Muscidae > Musca > Musca vetustissima. The sequence goes on from NW_026875959.1 coordinate 10,231, forward strand.
CATTATGATGGTGCCTTCTTCATCTGCTATCTATCTATCTATCTATCCATCTATCTATCTTTTTTTAAGCTTTATTCATAAACTTTATATTAGTTTACAATTCATAAATCCAGCGAAGCTAGAGGCTTGTCTGCAGGATTATCTTAAGTTACCCTTCATATAAAATTAAATTACAGTGATGTTTTTTAACAAAAACATCACAGAATAATTTATCGTAAATTTATGAGATAATTTTTGAGTATCTTTTTTCTTTTATATTTATTTCTTATATTTAACAATTCTAGTGGAATGCTATTCATAACTGTAGGAAAACTCACTTGCAGAGATTTCTTTCCGTAGTCGTTCTTGAAAATTGGCACTTTGTACCTTCCTTCCATCCTTTTTCTCGTATTATGGGTATGATCAATTTGTTCCAACGAATTTCTTTCCTCGTAAAAATCATTGAGTATTGTTGTTTTATATAGGTTTTCAAGATTCAGTACGAACAATCTCTGGTGTATACTTTCATCATTTCTTACGAGTTGTTGCCCTTCAATCGCAGCTGATCGATTTTGATTCTTTTAAAGTATTTTCAGTATACTGTTGGGCGTTTTGCAATATTCAGCAGTTCGATGCATTCCCCTATGCCGATATCCCATGTATTAAGTACGATTCAACTAGTGATAAGGGCGTAAGCTGCGAAGTTTTTTTCTCAGGTGTTCAATGTGAGGTTTCCACTTCAAGTTTTAATCTAAGAGTATTCCCAGGTATTTAAACGTTTCTACAACTTCAATTTTGCTAGTGCACATTTCAGAAATATCATCGAAGTTGTTTACGTTTTTATGCAAACAGTCATAATTATGAAATGTTATGGATATTTCTGCTGGGTGGATATGTCTTGGTCTGAAATGCATAATTTTGGTTTTGTTAGCGTTTATAACCAACCCATTGTCGTGACATCAACTTGTTATTTTATTTATTTGGTTCTGCATTCTTACTTCTGCTGCTCGTATGGATTTATCAGATACTATTATTGCTCTATGATCAGCATATGAGAAAGTTGTGCTATCATTAAGACATTTAACCATATCGTTTGCGTATATTGTGAATAGGATAGGTCCAAGTTTAGAGCCTTGTGGCACTCCATACTCGGATATATATTCGTTTAAGACCATGTCCCCTTATATCATTTTTTCCAATATGTTTAATAGGTTTGTGTGCGACAAGGTATCAAATGCTTTGCTGAAATCAATAAACATGACTAGGCACTGGTTTTGTTCAGCTAGATTTTGGCTTATTTCGTTGGAAAAATGTCTAGAAGTTGATTTATATTTTTGCCTTTCTGGAAACCATATCGGTTTTTATGTATTATCTTATATATTTTTAAGAACCCATTAAGTCTTCGAGTGACAATCTCTTCTAGTACATTTTCGACGATTGGCAATATTGATATTGGTCTGTAGTTTTCATTTGGGTTCTGTAATGGCTTCTGTTTATTAGCTCGGTTAAAACTGGTGAAATATACTCAGCAATATACCCGCACTTTTTTTTAATATTTATTTGTTTTCAAAATATTTTTGACTTGTAATGTAATGACGTTTGGAAATTTGTTTCAGTGTTTGGTTGAGTTTTGATTTCACATTTATGTACAATGTTATCGACATTTCTTTTGAATTGTTGAGCGAAATTTTCTGTTATTTCATCAATGTTCTGGTTTGAGAAGTTAATTTTAATTGTTTCATCTAGGTTATTACATTTCTTTCCAATTATTAGATTTATTGTTTTCCACGTCTCCCGTATATTGTTTCTGTTCTGAATGAATTGGCAGTAGTAATATGAGTTTTTTGCATATATGATTTTTTTGTTTAAATTATTATTATAAGTTTTATAGATTTTTTATTATTGACATTTTTATTTTTACGATATTTTTTGTACAATTTATCTCTTATATCACATCATTTTATTAGCTCTTCATTCAGCCATGGCTGTCCACTTCTATTTTTCTTCTGTATTTTTTCATCTCAGTTGATTTTTCGTAAACTTTACTAAGGTGTTCGTGTATTTTGTTAATATAATAATATGTAATAGTACTCCAGTCTATGCATTTTATATGTTTATTGACTTTTCTATTGTTAAGTTTGTTTATGTATATTTTATCACACTGAATTGTTCTTAATGTTTCGTTTTCAATACACCCAAATATTGTGTAGTGATCTGAGATGGTAGATGTTATTATTGCTGAATTTAAATTATTTTTTGAGGTATGTCTAATGAATAGATGATCGATGCATGTTCCGCTTCCAATCCGTTCATCTTCTCTCGTTACGCCGGATATAAGGCAATGTAGTCCATTAGATGCCAGCATATCTAAGTATTTCTTTGCTGACGTGTTGTTTGAATTAATGTCGAGATTCATATCACCTACTAATATAATTTCTTGCTTTTTACTTGTTATACCCTTCACCACACTGTGGTACAGGGTATTATGTCTTTGTGCATATGTTTGTAACAGGCAAAAGGAAACGAGATAGACACATGGTTCCTTTTGAGAATATGCATAGAATCACTTTCTAAGTCGATTTATGCATGTCCGTCCGTCCGTCTGTCCGTCTGTCTGTCCATGTTAAATTGTAAACAAAGTACAGGTCGCATTTATGATCCGAATTGGATGAAATTTGGCATAGGTCACTTATTCGGCCCAAGGACGAACCCTATTGAAATTGGGAAAAATCGGTTCAGATTTAGATATAGCTCCCATATATATATTTAACCGATTTAATGTAAACGGCCCCTAAATATCTTTCGATTTGCACGAAATTTGGTACAGCCTAATCATTTAGGTCTAGAATGATGTCTGCCAAGTTTCGTGAAAATCGGTCCAGATTTAGATATAGCTCCCATATATAGTTTCGTCCGATTTCATGTAAATGGTGCCCCAAAGTCCCTATATATCTTTTGATTTGCACGAAATTTGGCATAACGTACTGAATTAAGCCTAGTGTGATGTCTGCCAAGTTTCGTGAAAATCGGTCCAAATTTAGATATAGCTCCCATATATAGTTTCTTCCGATTACATGTAAATGGTGCCCCAAAGTCCCTATATATCTTTCGATTTGCACGAAGTTTGGCATAACGTACTAAATTGAGCCTAGAATGATATCTACTAAGTTTCGAGAAAATCTGTCCAGATTTAGATATAGCTCCCATATATAGTTTCGTCCGATTTCAAGTAAATGGTGCTCCAAAGTCCCTATATATCCTTCGATTTGCACGAAATTTAGCATAACGTACTGAATTAAGCCTAGAGTGATGTTTGCCAAGTTTCGAGAAAATCGGTCCAGATTTAGATATAGCTCCCATATAAAGTTTCTTCCGGTTTCATGTAAATGGTGCCCCAAATTCCATATATATCTTTCGATTTGCACGAAATCTGGCATAACGTACTGTCTGCCAAGTTTCGTGAAAATAGGTCAAGATTTAGATATAGCTCCCATATATAGTTTCGTCCGATTTCATGTAAATGGTGCACCAAAGTCCCTATATATCCTTCGATTTGCACAAAATTTGGCATAACGTACTTAATTGAGCCTAGAATGATGTCTGCCAAGTTTCGTGAAAATCGGTCCAGATTTAGATATAGCTCCCTTTTATTATAGATTGATTTTAAGTAATTGACGTACCAAGGAACCAATAGGAACAAAACGTTCTGAAATTAGTACAACCTAACCTGTGACAAGTTTGTTTGAAATCGCTTAATATTTGGATAGAGCTTCCATATATATTTTCGCCCGATTTCAAGTAAATTGGGCATCAAACTCCTCATGTTAGTCAGATTGACATCAAATTTTGCACAACGTACAAAATTGAGTATAGAATTACGTAGTTGCGTTTTCTAGAAGTACCGACATAGCCCAACGGATGACCTATTTATATTTGTTTGAAGTCGATTGACATACTTTATGGATAGATCTAGGTAGATTCACATTTAGATAAATATCAAAATTTTTTCATCCAATTTTATGTTAATTGTCCTGTTTAATATAACCATAGTGGTGAAGGGTATCATATAGTCGGCCCCGTCCGACTTTACTACTTTCCTTACTGGTTTTATTTATAACTTGATCAATCTCTTCTATAAAGTTTTTTATGTTATGATTTGGAGGACGATAGCATGGTATTATTGAGATAAGTTTGTTGTGATATATTGAAATGTCAATCTAAAGAGATTCAACGTATCTTGTATTCGTACATGTTGTTGTATGCGGAAACTGTTTTAGTACGTAGTCATGGTCTTATATGATATAGTTAAATTGATTTATAAAAAATATATATTGATTTATAAAAAATATATATTGTGTCTATAATCTAAAAATAACAACAAACTTAAATTATATTTCCATCCTAAAATTTAAAAAGGTAAAAAAATCATTGCATGCGTTGCATTAATAAGACAAACCTTTTCTTTAAATGCTTCTTTGTCAACATCGGCTTTTTGAATGGCATGAAACTTCTTAAATGTTTTTCCAAAAATCGCTTTCTAACTGTGGATGAACTAATATTTATTTTTAGCTCATCTACAATATTTTTTGAAGAAATAAAAGGCGTTTTCTTAACCATACGAGAAATAAGTTAATCTCTAAGTTCAGTGGTTTTTCGAGGTCGTAATCCCGTATTGGGTTCCTCTACTTTCCCAGTAGCTTTATATTTTGAAATCAGTCTCGAGACTATTGACTTATTAATATTTAATTGTTTTGATATACTAATTTGAGATGTACCGTTATTATATAGTTCAATTATTTTTAGCTTAAAAACTTGTCCGTAACGTGTTTGAGTCATGGCTTCACAATAAAATAATTGCTATTAAATGAACAATGTCCAACCAAAATTTATTTTTTCTGTCTCAATTATAACGGTATTAAACTATTTGTTGTAATTTATTGTTGTTATTGTTCTTTAATTTTTGCAAAAAATACCACAATGGAAAAGTTGCTTAGGTTTCGAACAGCTGTTTTCTGAGTTTACTTTGTTTTTATTTTCTTATTTGTTCTAATGAAATAAAAAATTATTTTTGTTCTTATTTTTAGAATATGGACACAAAGTGTAATATTTAATAAAATAAGTATTGTTCATAATTAAATTTAACAAGATAATAAAAGACCATGATTACTTACTAAGAAAAAGTTGCTTAGGTTTCGAACAATACTGTATATATATATAAATTAATTTCTGTTTGTTTGTTTGATCAGTGTTAGCAGTAGACTCCTAAACTACTGAACCGATTTTCATGAAATTTTCACAGATGATTCTTGAGTACATTTGTGTTAACATAGTGTAATTAATTTTTTGATATAGGCAGGGGTAGCAGTAACCCCCATACAAATGGCAATTATTGCCATTTTGGGAAAGCAGCAACAATCAAGGACTCGTTTTTCAGCAGGACAACGCGCCAGTTCATAAAAGTCGCCGTACTCAAGTATGGTTAAAATCGAAAAATATTAAAATTTCCGACCAGAATCCGATCGAGAAAATGTGTGGAATCTTGACTCATCGTTTCTATGCAGAAAACCTCCAATACCAAACTGTATTTTACCTCCAAGAAGCGATTTTCGATGAATGGCGGTCAATCGATGAAGACTTGCGAATAATTTTGATCAACAGTGTGATGGATAAAATTTTTGAACTTATTTAAAATAAGGGAGGCCCTACCCATTATTTATAACAGTTATTTTATTTTATTTAAGTTTTAAAAAATAAATTTTTCTAATTTTGTAAAAGTGCGTCTATAGTTATGCAACACCAGCAATTTTTAAAGTGCAGAATTCGGCGAAACCATAAAGAATAAATTAATTATTTTTGTTGAATAATATGTGTTTTTGATCGTTTTATTGTGAACAATAACTTAATGGGTCCATTTTATTTGTCAACTAACATACCAATTGAATTAAGGGTGCGTCTATAGTTATGATACGCAGTGTATTATCCAATGGTGAATATACCTGTTTAGTAAGTTCACAAACCACTTTTCTATTCAAACCGCCAATACGAAATTTGTTCTTCTGAAAATAATAAAGGTAGAAATATCAGATAAGGTTACACTGAATAAGAAGTGCAGTAAATAAATGTTTCTTTTGGTTCCTTATAAATTTTAACTAATTGGTACATATGTAACCTTTAAAAAAAATGAATATACATATGACATACTTTAAGCTTGATAAATATATTTTATTACTGTTTTAATGGATGAAGTCAAAGTCATATACAAAAAGTTTCGAAAATTAAAAAATTCAAATCAAAATCTTTTAAAATATAAAATGACTCTAAAACAACAATTAATATGTTGAAAAATATAGTCAATTTCTAATCTTATTAGCCCATTTGAAATTTTGAGAACAAGGGTTGGCATTTTTGAACGACATGGTTTTTTATAGTGTTTATGTTTAAATATGTATGTATTTTATCCATACATATCAGAAATGCATTTATTTTTTAAAAAACATATACAAAAAGTTTCGAAAATTAAAAAATTCAAATCAAAATCTTTTAAAATATAAAATGACTTAAAAACAACAATTAATATGTTGAAAAATATAGTCAATTTCTAATGTTATTAGCCCATTTGAAATTTTGAGAAATCGAAGCCAAAAGTTAAAAACTCCGTTTTTTACTGGAGTTTATCGGGCATGTTCAAAGGTGCCCCACCTGTGGCATTTTACGGAAATTTATAATAAATTTTTTTGTAGAAAATATATGTAAAAGAAAATACATTAGTTATGTTTGAAATGATTATAAACGATCAAAGAATTCTTCCTCCGCCCTTACAACCAAAAGATGAAAAGTTTACAATTGCACTGCGAAAACATGGTCACCCATGCACAATTTGTCGACAACTGAAGAAGTTAGCCGAAGTGGTTTACGCAGATAGAGAACAAGATTGCCATACACAAAAATGTGGTTGCGGGTCGGAAAAATTTTAAACGGAGATTTTAACAGCGTTGTTCAAAGGCGCCCCCTCTCCCCTTTGCCTAAATTAACCCTTTATGGCCAAAATGTTGCCCACAGACAACAAAATGTTTTAGAGATTATATTTAATATCTAACCAACCAAAGGACCTATATATCTTTTGATTTGCACGAAATTTGACATAGCGTACTGAATTAAATCTAGAATGATGTGTGTTAAGTTTCGAGAAAATCGGATCAAATTTAGATATAGCTCCCATATATATTTTCGTCGGATTTTATGTAAATGATGTACTAAAGTCCTATGTATCCTTCGATTTGCATGAAATTTAACATAGAGTACTGAATTAAGTCTATACTGATGTTTGATAATTTTCCTGAAAATCGGTTCAGATTTAGATATACTCCCCAATATATATTTTTTCGTCCGATTTAATGTGAATGATGCAACAATGTTCCTATATTTTGGACATTTCATACTGAACTAAGTCTAGAATGATGTGTGTTAAGTTTTGTGAAAACGGTTCAGATTTAGATATAGGTCCCATATATATTTTAATTCGATTTGAAGTAAATGGGGCACCAAAGTTCCTATATATCTTTCGATTTGCATTAAATTTGGCACAGAATTCTGAATTAGGTCCAGAATGATGTGCTCTAAGTTTTGTTGAAAGCGGTTCAGATTTCGGATTTTATGTAAATGATGCACCAACCCCCCATGTCCGATAGAGATAGAATTGTGCGCAACGTACTGAAGTTTGGTTGAAATCGGCTCAGTTTTATGCTGCTCCCACGGTGCATAAAAACCCCGAGGGTTGTCCCAATGGCACAAAATACGTAACGCACCAAATAATCCATAGATTGTACAATGACATATGTTTTTCCTCTTGTAGATAAAGATCATATATTTTATTTCGTCCGAAAAAATACTACGTCCGTTACAATAGACCAAAAGTGGTGAAGAGTATCATATAGTTTCATTCAGAATAAGATATATGCCTCATATATATATATATTTATATATATATCTTTTTTTTCGACCGATGCATCTAAATAGTGCACCACATAACCTAACGTTTGAATTATTTGTACCAAATTTTTCTCAGCGTACCTATTTTACCTGGAATGACGAGAATTGAGTTTTTCTAAAAATTAACTAAATGGTGCACTATCGAATCACACAGTTGGAGTTACTCTGTTTATGAGGGTACCCCAAATTTTACGAAATGGAGTCAATTCGGTTGTGAAATGTATAAAACGCCCCTAAATAGCGAATTTTGTGCGATACCGTTATATGGGGCCTTTTTTTAGTTGAAATATTTTCTTTTATTTTTGGCCAAAAATTCGCATACAAGCATCAATTTGTGAGCTGGTACGTTCTAATTCTACAATATACATATTCAAGTAAGAAATTGCAGCGCGCATAACTTTATTTAAAGTTGTGTAGACCCCGTCCGACGTTTGTCATTTCCTTACTAGTTATGATCGTTAAAA